>NW_028318489.1:765000-1065000 GCF_062004578.1 Staurois parvus | reverse complement strand
GCTGCAACTAGTGCAGGCCAAGCCCGGTGCCTGGCTGCAACTAGTGCAGGCCAAGCCCGGTGCCTGGCTGCAACTAGTGCAGGCCAAGCCCGGTGCCTGGCTGCAACTAGTGCGAGCCGGACCCGGTGCCTGGCTGCAACTAGTGCGAGCCGGACCCGGTGCCTGGCTGCAACTAGTGCGAGCCGGACCCGGTGCCTGGCTGCAACTAGTGCGAGCCGGACCCGGTGCCTGGCTGCAACTAGTGCGAGCCGGACCCGGTGCCTGGCTGTAACTAGTGCTAGCCGGACCCGGTGCCTGGCTGCAACTAGTGCGAGCCGGACCCGGTGCCTGGCTGCAACTAGTGCGAGCCGGACCCGGTGCCTGGCTGCAACTAGTGCGAGCCGGACCCGGTGCCTGGCTGCAACTAGTGCGAGCCGGACCCGGTGCCTGGCTGCATCTAGTGCGAGCCGGACCCGGTGCCTGGCTGCATCTAGTGCGAGCCGGACCCGGTGCCTGGCTGCATCTAGTGCGGGCCGGACCCGGTGCCTGGCTGCATCTAGTGCGGGCCGGACCCGGTGCCTGGCTGCAACTAGTGCGGGCCAAGCCGGTTCCTGGCTGCAACTAGTGCGGGCCAAGCCGATGCCTGGCTGCAACTAGAGCGGGCCGGACCCGGTGCCTGGCTGCAACTAGTGCGAGCCGGACCCGGTGCCTGGCTGCAACTAGTGCGAGCCGGACCCGGTGCCTGGCTGCAACTAGTGCGAGCCGGACCCGGTGCCTGGCTGCAACTAGTGCGAGCCGGACCCGGTGCCTGGCTGCAACTAGTGCGAGCCGGACCCGGTGCCTGGCTGCAACTAGTGCGAGCCGGACCCGGTGCCTGGCTGCAACTAGTGCAGGCCAAGCCCGGTGCCTGGCTGCAACTAGTGCAGGCCAAGCCCGGTGCCTGGCTGCAACTAGTGCAGGCCAAGCCCGGTGCCTGGCTGCAACTAGTGCAGGCCAAGCCCGGTGCCTGGCTGCAACTAGTGCAGGCCAAGCCCGGTGCCTGGCTGCAACTAGTGCAGGCCGGACCCGGTGCCTGGCTGCAACTAGTGCAGGCCGGACCCGGTGCCTGGCTGCAACTAGTGCGAGCCGGACCCGGTGCCTGGCTGTAACTAGTGCTAGCCGGACCCGGTGCCTGGCTGCAACTAGTGCGAGCCGGACCCGGTGCCTGGCTGCAACTAGTGCGAGCCGGACCCGGTGCCTGGCTGCAACTAGTGCGAGCCGGACCCGGTGCCTGGCTGCAACTAGTGCGAGCCGGACCCGGTGCCTGGCTGCATCTAGTGCGAGCCGGACCCGGTGCCTGGCTGCATCTAGTGCGGGCCGGACCCGGTGCCTGGCTGCATCTAGTGCGGGCCGGACCCGGTGCCTGGCTGCATCTAGTGCGGGCCGGACCCGGTGCCTGGCTGCAACTAGTGCGGGCCAAGCCGGTTCCTGGCTGCAACTAGTGCGGGCCAAGCCGATGCCTGGCTGCAACTAGTGCGAGCCGGACCCGGTGCCTGGCTGCAACTAGTGCGAGCCGGACCCGGTGCCTGGCTGCAACTAGTGCGAGCCGGACTCGGTGCCTGGCTGCAACTAGTGCGAGCCGGACCCGGTGCCTGGCTGCAACTAGTGCGAGCCGGACCCGGTGCCTGGCTGCAACTAGTGCGAGCCGGACCCGGTGCCTGGCTGCAACTAGTGCGAGCCGGACCCGGTGCCTGGCTGCAACTAGTGCGAGCCGGACCCGGTGCCTGGCTGCATCTAGTGCGAGCCGGACCCGGTGCCTGGCTGCATCTAGTGCGAGCCGGACCCGGTGCCTGGCTGCATCTAGAGCGAGCCGGACCCGGTGCCTGACTGCAACTAGTGCAGGCTAAGCCCGGTGCCTGGCTGCATCTAGTGCGAGCCGGACCCGGTGCCTGGCTGCATCTAGTGCGAGCCGGACCCGGTGCCTGGCTGCAACTAGTGCGAGCCGGACCGGGTGCCTGGCTGCAACTAGTGCGAGCCGGACCGGGTGCCTGGCTGCAACTAGTGCGAGCCGGACCGGGTGCCTGGCTGCAACTAGTGCGAGCCGGACCGGGTGCCTGGCTGCAACTAGTGCGAGCCGGACCGGGTGCCTGGCTGCAACTAGTGCAGGCCAAGCCCTGTGCCTGGCTGCAACTAGTGCAGGCCAAGCCCGGTGCCTGGCTGCAACTAGTGCAGGCCAAGCCCGGTGCCTGGCTGCAACTAGTGCAGGCCAAGCCCGGTGCCTGGCTGCAACTAGTGCAGGCCAAGCCCGGTGCCTGGCTGCAACTAGTGCAGGCCAAGCCCGGTGCCTGGCTGCAACTAGTGCAGGCCAAGCCCGGTGCCTGGCTGCAACTAGTGCAGGCCAAGCCCGGTGCCTGGCTGCAACTAGTGCAGGCCAAGCCCGGTGCCTGGCTGCAACTAGTGCAGGCCAAGCCCGGTGCCTGGCTGCAACTAGTGCAGGCCAAGCCCGGTGCCTGGCTGCAACTAGTGCAGGCCAAGCCCGGTGCCTGGCTGCAACTAGTGCAGGACAATCACGATGCCTGGCTGCATCTAGTGCAGGCCAAGCCCGGTGCCTGGCTGCAACTAGTGCAGGCCAAGCCCGGTGCCTGGCTGCATCTAGTGCGAGCCGGACCCGGTGCCTGGCTGCATCTAGTGCGAGCAGGACCCGGTGCCTGGCTCCATCTAGTGCGAGCCGGACCCGGTGCCTGGCTGCAACTAGTGCGAGCCGGACCCGGTGCCTGGCTGCAACTAGTGCGAGCCGGACCCGGTGCCTGGGTGCAACTAGTGCAGGCCAAGCCCGGTGCCTGGCTGCAACTAGTGCAGGCCAAGCCCGATGCCTGGCTGCAACTAGTGCGAGCCGGACCCGGTGCCTGGCTGCAACTAGTGCGAGCCGGACCCGGTGCCTGGCTGCAACTAGTGCGAGCCGGACCCGGTGCCTGGCTGCAACTAGTGCAGGCCAAGCCCGGTGCCTGGCTGCAACTAGTGCAGGCCAAGCCCGGTGCCTGGCTGCAACTAGTGCAGGCCAAGCCCGGTGCCTGGCTGCAACTAGTGCGAGCCGGACCCGGTGCCTGGCTGCAACTAGTGCGAGCCGGACCCGGTGCCTGGCTGCAACTAGTGCGAGCCGGACCCGGTGCCTGGCTGCAACTAGTGCGAGCCGGACCCGGTGCCTGGCTGCAACTAGTGCGAGCCGGACCCGGTGCCTGGCTGTAACTAGTGCTAGCCGGACCCGGTGCCTGGCTGCAACTAGTGCGAGCCGGACCCGGTGCCTGGCTGCAACTAGTGCGAGCCGGACCCGGTGCCTGGCTGCAACTAGTGCGAGCCGGACCCGGTGCCTGGCTGCAACTAGTGCGAGCCGGACCCGGTGCCTGGCTGCATCTAGTGCGAGCCGGACCCGGTGCCTGGCTGCATCTAGTGCGAGCCGGACCCGGTGCCTGGCTGCATCTAGTGCGGGCCGGACCCGGTGCCTGGCTGCATCTAGTGCGGGCCGGACCCGGTGCCTGGCTGCAACTAGTGCGGGCCAAGCCGGTTCCTGGCTGCAACTAGTGCGGGCCAAGCCGATGCCTGGCTGCAACTAGAGCGGGCCGGACCCGGTGCCTGGCTGCAACTAGTGCGAGCCGGACCCGGTGCCTGGCTGCAACTAGTGCGAGCCGGACCCGGTGCCTGGCTGCAACTAGTGCGAGCCGGACCCGGTGCCTGGCTGCAACTAGTGCAGGCCGGACCCGGTGCCTGGCTGCAACTAGTGCAGGCCGGACCCGGTGCCTGGCTGCAACTAGTGCGAGCCGGACCCGGTGCCTGGCTGCAACTAGTGCGAGCCGGACCCGGTGCCTGGCTGTAACTAGTGCTAGCCGGACCCGGTGCCTGGCTGCAACTAGTGCGAGCCGGACCCGGTGCCTGGCTGCAACTAGTGCGAGCCGGACCCGGTGCCTGGCTGCAACTAGTGCGAGCCGGACCCGGTGCCTGGCTGCAACTAGTGCGAGCCGGACCCGGTGCCTGGCTGCATCTAGTGCGAGCCGGACCCGGTGCCTGGCTGCATCTAGTGCGGGCCGGACCCGGTGCCTGGCTGCATCTAGTGCGGGCCGGACCCGGTGCCTGGCTGCATCTAGTGCGGGCCGGACCCGGTGCCTGGCTGCAACTAGTGCGGGCCAAGCCGGTTCCTGGCTGCAACTAGTGCGGGCCAAGCCGATGCCTGGCTGCAACTAGTGCGAGCCGGACCCGGTGCCTGGCTGCAACTAGTGCGAGCCGGACCCGGTGCCTGGCTGCAACTAGTGCGAGCCGGACTCGGTGCCTGGCTGCAACTAGTGCGAGCCGGACCCGGTGCCTGGCTGCAACTAGTGCGAGCCGGACCCGGTGCCTGGCTGCAACTAGTGCGAGCCGGACCCGGTGCCTGGCTGCAACTAGTGCGAGCCGGACCCGGTGCCTGGCTGCAACTAGTGCGAGCCGGACCCGGTGCCTGGCTGCATCTAGTGCGAGCCGGACCCGGTGCCTGGCTGCATCTAGTGCGAGCCGAACCCGGTGCCTGGCTGCATCTAGAGCGAGCCGGACCCGGTGCCTGACTGCAACTAGTGCAGGCTAAGCCCGGTGCCTGGCTGCATCTAGTGCGAGCCGGACCCGGTGCCTGGCTGCATCTAGTGCGAGCCGGACCCGGTGCCTGGCTGCAACTAGTGCGAGCCGGACCCGGTGCCTGGCTGCAACTAGTACGAGCCGCACCCGGTGCCTGGCTGCAAGTAGTGCAGGCTAAGCCCGGTGCCTGGCTGCATCTTAGTGCGAGCCGGACCCGGTGCCTGGCTGCAACTAGTGCGAGCCGGACCCGGTGCCTGGCTGTAACTAGTGCTAGCCGGACCCGGTGCCTGGCTGCAACTAGTGCGAGCCGGACCCGGTGCCTGGCTACAACTAGTGCGAGCCGGACCCGGTGCCTGGCTGCAACTAGTGCGAGCCGGACCCGGTGCCTGGCTGCAACTAGTGCGAGCCGGACCCGGTGCCTGGCTGCAACTAGTGCGAGCCGGACCCGGTGCCTGGCTGCATCTAGTGCGAGCCGGACCCGGTGCCTGGCTGCATCTAGTGCGAGCCGGACCCGGTGCCTGGCTGCAACTAGTGCAGGCCAAGCCCGGTGCCTGGCTGCAACTAGTGCAGGCCAAGCCCGGTGCCTGGCTGCAACTAGTGCAGGCCAAGCCCGGTGCCTGGCTGCAACTAGTGCAGGCCAAGCCCGGTGCCTGGCTGCAACTAGTGCGAGCCGGACCCGGTGCCTGGCTGCAACTAGTGCGAGCCGGACCCGGTGCCTGGCTGTAACTAGTGCTAGCCGGACCCGGTGCCTGGCTGCAACTAGTGCGAGCCGGACCCGGTGCCTGGCTGCAACTAGTGCGAGCCGGACCCGGTGCCTGGCTGCAACTAGTGCGAGCCGGACCCGGTGCCTGGCTGCAACTAGTGCGAGCCGGACCCGGTGCCTGGCTGCAACTAGTGCGAGCCGGACCCGGTGCCTGGCTGCATCTAGTGCGAGCCGGACCCGGTGCCTGGCTGCATCTAGTGCGGGCCGGACCCGGTGCCTGGCTGCATCTAGTGCGGGCCGGACCCGGTGCCTGGCTGCATCTAGTGCGGGCCGGACCCGGTGCCTGGCTGCAACTAGTGCGGGCCAAGCCGGTTCCTGGCTGCAACTAGTGCGGGCCAAGCCGATGCCTGGCTGCAACTAGTGCGAGCCGGACCCGGTGCCTGGCTGCAACTAGTGCGAGCCGGACCCGGTGCCTGGCTGCAACTAGTGCGAGCCGGACCCGGTGCCTGGCTGCAACTAGTGCGAGCCGGACCCGGTGCCTGGCTGCAACTAGTGCGAGCCGGACCCGGTGCCTGGCTGCAACTAGTGCGAGCCGGACCCGGTGCCTGGCTGCAACTAGTGCGAGCCGGACCCGGTGCCTGGCTGCAACTAGTGCGAGCCTGACCCGGTGCCTGGCTGCAACTAGTGCGAGCCGGACCCGGTGCCTGGCTGCAACTAGTGCGAGCCGGACCCGGTGCCTGGCTGCAACTAGTGCGAGCCGGACCCGGTGCCTGGCTGCATCTAGTGCGAGCCGGACCCGGTGCCTGGCTGCATCTAGTGCGAGCCGGACCCGGTGCCTGGCTGCATCTAGAGCGAGCCGGACCCGGTGCCTGACTGCAACTAGTGCAGGCTAAGCCCGGTGCCTAGCTGCATCTAGTGCGAGCCGGACCCGGTGCCTGGCTGCATCTAGTGCGAGCCGGACCCGGTGCCTGGCTGCAACTAGTGCGAGCCGGACCCGGTGCCTGGCTGCAACTAGTACGAGCCGCACCCGGTGCCTGGCTGCAAGTAGTGCAGGCTAAGCCCGGTGCCTGGCTGCATCTTAGTGCGAGCCGGACCCGGTGCCTGGCTGCAACTAGTGCGAGCCGGACCCGGTGCCTGGCTGCATCTAGTGCGAGCCGGACCCGGTGCCTGGCTGCATCTAGTGCGAGCCGGACCCGGTGCCTGGCTGCATCTAGTGCGAGCCGGACCCGGTGCCTGGCTGCATCTAGTGCGGGCCGGACCCGGTGCCTGGCTGCATCTAGTGCGGGCCGGACCCGGTGCCTGGCTGCATCTAGTGCGGGCCGGACCCGGTGCCTGGCTGCATCTAGTGCGGGCCGGACCCGGTGCCTGGCTGCATCTAGTGCGGGCCGGACCCGGTGCCTGGCTGCATCTAGTGCGGGCCGGACCCGGTGCCTGGCTGCAACTAGTGCGGGCCAAGCCGGTTCCTGGCTGCAACTAGTGCGGGCCAAGCCGATGCCTGGCTGCAACTAGTGCGAGCCGGACCCGGTGCCTGGCTGCAACTAGTGCGAGCCGGACCCGGTGCCTGGCTGCAACTAGTGCGAGCCGGACCAGGTGCCTGGCTGCAACTAGTGCGAGCCGGACCCGGTGCCTGGCTGCAACTAGTGCGAGCCGGACCCGGTGCCTGGCTGCAACTAGTGCGAGCCGGACCCGGTGCCTGGCTGCAACTAGTGCGAGCCGGACCCGGTGCCTGGCTGCAACTAGTGCGAGCCGGACCCGGTGCCTGGCTGCATCTAGTGCGAGCCGGACCCGGTGCCTGGCTGCATCTAGTGCGAGCCGGACCCGGTGCCTGGCTGCATCTAGTGCGAGCCGGACCCGGTGCCTGGCTGCATCTAGTGCGAGCCGGACCCGGTGCCTGGCTGCAACTAGTACGAGCCGCACCCGGTGCCTGGCTGCAAGTAGTGCAGGCTAAGCCCGGTGCCTGGCTGCATCTTAGTGCGAGCCGGACCCGGTGCCTGGCTGCAACTAGTGCGAGCCGGACCCGGTGCCTGGCTGCATCTAGTGCGAGCCGGACCCGGTGCCTGGCTGCATCTAGTGCGAGCCGGACCCGGTGCCTGGCTGCAACTAGTGCGAGCCGGACCCGGTGCCTGGCTGCAACTAGTACGAGCCGCATCCGGTGCCTGGCTGCAAGTAGTGCAGGCTAAGCCCGGTGCCTGGCTGCATCTTAGTGCGAGCCGGACCCGGTGCCTGGCTGCAACTAGTGCGAGCCGGACCCGGTGCCTGGCTGCATCTAGTGCGAGCCGGACCCGGTGCCTGGCTGCATCTAGTGCGAGCCGGACCCGGTGCCTGGCTGCAACTAGTGCAGGCCAAGCCCGGTGCCTGGCTGCAACTAGTGCAGGCCAAGCCCGGTGCCTGGCTGCAACTAGTGCAGGCCAAGCCCGGTGCCTGGCTGCAACTAGTGCAGGCCAAGCCCGGTGCCTGGCTGCAACTAGTGCGAGCCGGACCCGGTGCCTGGCTGCAACTAGTGCGAGCCGGACCCGGTGCCTGGCTGTAACTAGTGCTAGCCGGACCCGGTGCCTGGCTGCAACTAGTGCGAGCCGGACCCGGTGCCTGGCTGCAACTAGTGCGAGCCGGACCCGGTGCCTGGCTGCAACTAGTGCGAGCCGGACCCGGTGCCTGGCTGCAACTAGTGCGAGCCGGACCCGGTGCCTGGCTGCAACTAGTGCGAGCCGGACCCGGTGCCTGGCTGCATCTAGTGCGAGCCGGACCCGGTGCCTGGCTGCATCTAGTGCGGGCCGGACCCGGTGCCTGGCTGCATCTAGTGCGGGCCGGACCCGGTGCCTGGCTGCATCTAGTGCGGGCCGGACCCGGTGCCTGGCTGCAACTAGTGCGGGCCAAGCCGGTTCCTGGCTGCAACTAGTGCGGGCCAAGCCGATGCCTGGCTGCAACTAGTGCGAGCCGGACCCGGTGCCTGGCTGCAACTAGTGCGAGCCGGACCCGGTGCCTGGCTGCAACTAGTGCGAGCCGGACCCGGTGCCTGGCTGCAACTAGTGCGAGCCGGACCCGGTGCCTGGCTGCAACTAGTGCGAGCCGGACCCGGTGCCTGGCTGCAACTAGTGCGAGCCGGACCCGGTGCCTGGCTGCAACTAGTGCGAGCCGGACCCGGTGCCTGGCTGCAACTAGTGCGAGCCTGACCCGGTGCCTGGCTGCAACTAGTGCGAGCCGGACCCGGTGCCTGGCTGCAACTAGTGCGAGCCGGACCCGGTGCCTGGCTGCATCTAGTGCGAGCCGGACCCGGTGCCTGGCTGCATCTAGTGCGAGCCGGACCCGGTGCCTGGCTGCATCTAGAGCGAGCCGGACCCGGTGCCTGACTGCAACTAGTGCAGGCTAAGCCCGGTGCCTAGCTGCATCTAGTGCGAGCCGGACCCGGTGCCTGGCTGCATCTAGTGCGAGCCGGACCCGGTGCCTGGCTGCAACTAGTGCGAGCCGGACCCGGTGCCTGGCTGCAACTAGTACGAGCCGCACCCGGTGCCTGGCTGCAAGTAGTGCAGGCTAAGCCCGGTGCCTGGCTGCATCTTAGTGCGAGCCGGACCCGGTGCCTGGCTGCAACTAGTGCGAGCCGGACCCGGTGCCTGGCTGCAACTAGTGCGAGCCGGACCCGGTGCCTGGCTGCATCTAGTGCGAGCCGGACCCGGTGCCTGGCTGCATCTAGTGCGAGCCGGACCCGGTGCCTGGCTGCATCTAGTGCGGGCCGGACCCGGTGCCTGGCTGCATCTAGTGCGGGCCGGACCCGGTGCCTGGCTGCATCTAGTGCGGGCCGGACCCGGTGCCTGGCTGCATCTAGTGCGGGCCGGACCCGGTGCCTGGCTGCATCTAGTGCGGGCCGGACCCGGTGCCTGGCTGCATCTAGTGCGGGCCGGACCCGGTGCCTGGCTGCATCTAGTGCGGGCCGGACCCGGTGCCTGGCTGCAACTAGTGCGGGCCAAGCCGGTTCCTGGCTGCAACTAGTGCGGGCCAAGCCGATGCCTGGCTGCAACTAGTGCGAGCCGGACCCGGTGCCTGGCTGCAACTAGTGCGAGCCGGACCCGGTGCCTGGCTGCAACTAGTGCGAGCCGGACCCGGTGCCTGGCTGCAACTAGTGCGAGCCGGACCCGGTGCCTGGCTGCAACTAGTGCGAGCCGGACCCGGTGCCTGGCTGCAACTAGTGCGAGCCGGACCCGGTGCCTGGCTGCAACTAGTGCGAGCCGGACCCGGTGCCTGGCTGCAACTAGTGCGAGCCGGACCCGGTGCCTGGCTGCATCTAGTGCGAGCCGGACCCGGTGCCTGGCTGCATCTAGTGCGAGCCGGACCCGGTGCCTGGCTGCATCTAGTGCGAGCCGGACCCGGTGCCTGGCTGCATCTAGTGCGAGCCGGACCCGGTGCCTGGCTGCAACTAGTACGAGCCGCACCCGGTGCCTGGCTGCAAGTAGTGCAGGCTAAGCCCGGTGCCTGGCTGCATCTTAGTGCGAGCCGGACCCGGTGCCTGGCTGCAACTAGTGCGAGCCGGACCCGGTGCCTGGCTGCATCTAGTGCGAGCCGGACCCGGTGCCTGGCTGCATCTAGTGCGAGCCGGACCCGGTGCCTGGCTGCAACTAGTGCGAGCCGGACCCGGTGCCTGGCTGCAACTAGTACGAGCCGCATCCGGTGCCTGGCTGCAAGTAGTGCAGGCTAAGCCCGGTGCCTGGCTGCATCTTAGTGCGAGCCGGACCCGGTGCCTGGCTGCAACTAGTGCGAGCCGGACCCGGTGCCTGGCTGCAACTAGTGCGAGCCGGACCCGGTGCCTGGCTGCAACTAGTGCAGGCTAAGCCCGGTGCCTGGCTGATACTAGTGCGAGCCGGACCCGGTGCCTGGCTGCAACTAGTGCGAGCCGGACCCGGTGCCTGGCTGCAACTAGTGCGAGCCGGACCCGGTGCCTGGCTGCAACTAGTGCAGGCTAAGCCCGGTGCCTGGCTGATACTAGTGAGAGCCGGACCCGGTGCCTGGCTGCAACTAGTGCGAGCCGGACCCGGTGCCTGGCTGCAACTAGTGCGGGCCGGACCCGGTGCCTGGCTGCAACTAGTGCAGGCTAAGCCCGGTGCCTGGCTGATACTAGTGAGAGCCGGACACGGTGCCTGGCTGCAACTAGTGCGAGCCGGACCCGGTGCCTGGCTGCAACTAGTGCGAGCCGGACCCGGTGCCTGGCTGCAACTAGTGCGAGCCGGACCCGGTGCCTGGCTGCAACTAGTGCAGGCTAAGCCCGGTGCCTGGCTGATACTAGTGAGAGCCGGACACGGTGCCTGGCTGCAACTAGTGCGAGCCGGACCCGGTGCCTGGCTGCAACTAGTGCGAGCCGGACCCGGTGCCTGGCTGCAACTAGTGCAGGCTAAGCCCGGTGCCTGGCTGATACTAGTGCGAGCCGGACCCGGTGCCTGGCTGCAACTAGTGCGAGCCGGACCCGGTGCCTGGCTGCAACTAGTGCGAGCCGGACCCGGTGCCTGGCTGCAACTAGTGCAGGCTAAGCCCGGTGCCTGGCTGATACTAGTGCGAGCCGGACCCGGTGCCTGGCTGCAACTAGTGCAGGCTAAGCCCGGTGCCTGGCTGATACTAGTGAGAGCCGGACCCGGTGCCTGGCTGCAACTAGTGCGAGCCGGACCCGGTGCCTGGCTGCAACTAGTGCGGGCCGGACCCGGTGCCTGGCTGCAACTAGTGCAGGCTAAGCCCGGTGCCTGGCTGATACTAGTGAGAGCCGGACACGGTGCCTGGCTGCAACTAGTGCGAGCCGGACCCGGTGCCTGGCTGCAACTAGTGCGAGCCGGACCCGGTGCCTGGCTGCAACTAGTGCGAGCCGGACCCGGTGCCTGGCTGCAACTAGTGCAGGCTAAGCCCGGTGCCTGGCTGATACTAGTGCTGCGAGCCGGACCCGGTGCCTGGCTGCGACTAGCGCGGGCCGGACCCGGTGCCTGGCTGCGACTAGCGCGGGCCGGACCCGGCGCCTGGCTGCGACTAGCGCGGGCCGGACCCGGCGCCTGGCTGCGACTAGCGCGGGCCGGACCCGGCGCCTGGCTGCGACTAGCGCGGGCCGGACCCGGCGCCTGGCTGCGACTAGCGCGGGCCGGACCCGGCGCCTGGCTGCGACTAGCGCGGGCCGGACCCGGCGCCTGGCTGCGACTAGCGCGGGCCGGACCCGGCGCCTGGCTGCGACTAGCGCGGGCCGGACCCGGCGCCTGGCTGCGACTAGCGCGAGCCGGACCCGGCGCCTGGCTGCGACTAGCGCGAGCCGGACCCGGCGCCTGGCTGCGACTAGCGCGAGCCGGACCCGGCGCCTGGCTGCGACTAGCGCGAGCCGGACCCGGCGCCTGGCTGCGACTAGCGCGAGCCGGACCCGGCGCCTGGCTGCGACTAGCGCGAGCCGGACCCGGCGCCTGGCTGCGACTAGCGCGAGCCGGACCCGGCGCCTGGCTGCGACTAGCGCGAGCCGGACCCGGCGCCTGGCTGCGACTAGCGCGAGCCGGACCCGGCGCCTGGCTGCGACTAGCGCGAGCCGGACCCGGCGCCTGGCTGCGACTAGCGCGAGCCGGACCCGGCGCCTGGCTGCGACTAGCGCGAGCCGGACCCGGCGCCTGGCTGCGACTAGCGCGAGCCGGACCCGGCGCCTGGCTGCGACTAGCGCGAGCCGGACCCGGCGCCTGGCTGCGACTAGCGCGAGCCGGACCCGGCGCCTGGCTGCGACTAGCGCGAGCCGGACCCGGCGCCTGGCTGCGACTAGCGCGAGCCGGACCCGGCGCCTGGCTGCGACTAGCGCGAGCCGGACCCGGCGCCTGGCTGCGACTAGCGCGAGCCGGACCCGGCGCCTGGCTGCGACTAGCGCGAGCCGGACCCGGCGCCTGGCTGCGACTAGCGCGAGCCGGACCCGGCGCCTGGCTGCGACTAGCGCGAGCCGGACCCGGCGCCTGGCTGCGACTAGCGCGAGCCGGACCCGGCGCCTGGCTGCGACTAGCGCGAGCCGGACCCGGCGCCTGGCTGCGACTAGCGCGAGCCGGACCCGGCGCCTGGCTGCGACTAGCGCGAGCCGGACCCGGCGCCTGGCTGCGACTAGCGCGAGCCGGACCCGGCGCCTGGCTGCGACTAGCGCGAGCCGGACCCGGCGCCTGGCTGCGACTAGCGCGAGCCGGACCCGGCGCCTGGCTGCGACTAGCGCGAGCCGGACCCGGCGCCTGGCTGCGACTAGCGCGAGCCGGACCCGGCGCCTGGCTGCGACTAGCGCGAGCCGGACCCGGCGCCTGGCTGCGACTAGCGCGAGCCGGACCCGGCGCCTGGCTGCGACTAGCGCGAGCCGGACCCGGCGCCTGGCTGCGACTAGCGCGAGCCGGACCCGGCGCCTGGCTGCGACTAGCGCGAGCCGGACCCGGCGCCTGGCTGCGACTAGCGCGAGCCGGACCCGGCGCCTGGCTGCGACTAGCGCGAGCCGGACCCGGCGCCTGGCTGCGACTAGCGCGAGCCGGACCCGGCGCCTGGCTGCGACTAGCGCGAGCCGGACCCGGCGCCTGGCTGTATATAGCGTATATTGTGCCCGGTGTCTGGCTGTATATAGCGTATACCGTGTACTGATCGCTTTTTTGTCCATTCATCACTAAGACATAGTAAACTGTCAGGCCTATTGCAGTCAAAGGGATGTGTATATTCTTTATTACAGCAATCACAGTATTTTTTTTAATAAAAAAGACAGTACTAAAAAAAAAAAAAATTAAAGTATGCTCGTGATTGCACGCCAAAGCAAATGCATGCACCGAACGTGCACACATGCAAGCAAGCCGCGATCTTCCCGCACATGTGAAGTATCACCGCAAACATCAGATCATGGCCAGTAATTCTAGCACCAGACCTCCTCTGCATATCTGAAGTGGTAACCTGTGAAGCCTTTTAAACCGTCGCCTATGGATAGAAAAATGCACTTCGTTTTTCTCCACTGCACAAGGCATACGCAATTTTTAAGCGTGACGTTTGGTATCTATTCGCTCGGCGTAACGTCTTATTTTACAGAAATAAAAATTGAGATGTGTGGGGTTTTTTTGCATTAAAATTCAAAAAGTGTCATAAGTGTCATTTTTCCGCAAAAAAAACAAAACAAAAAAATGCGGTTGAAAAACCGCTGCGCAAATACCGTGACATATATACATAACGAAAGAAACTCATTTGCAAAACACACCAATTTATTGTCTAGGACTTCGGCTTGAATACAAAATGTAATGTTGGGGGGGGGGGGGGTTCAGTAGATTTTATTAATAAAAAAAAAATATATGTGAATAAAAAAGGCCAGAAAAAGCCTGGACCTTAATTGGTTAATTTCTATTACAAAAAAAAATGGGGGGTGGGGGCACAGTAGTCAGTGGGAGTGAACCGTCACCTGCAGTCATGGGTCTCCGGTGTAATAATAGAAGATTTAATACAGACCTCATTGCAATCATCAGAATAAATAAATCCTAATAATGACGTCTTCTTACAGGAACACTTATTGTTATCTCACATATAGATTCTTATTACAGCCACATTTACCACCCTAACTCCTCCCACAGTTTACACTACATAGACAGTAATATACCGAAACGTGCGGATTGTTCCCCATTGGTGTGCTATTACTTTGTGGAATGTTTGGCCGAATGGTTCACGAAATATCGCCGTTTTTGTGGTGAACGTTTCCCATAGGAATGAATGGCGGAATGTTGAAAACTAGAGTGTGAGCTGACAAAAGCTGGAGTGTGAGATGAACAATCAGGACGTGATCTGTAAACTGCCATCACTCCCTCATTATAAAGCCCACCTACACAAATCTGATATTAACACGTTCAGCTATCCCTGCTGCCACTAACAATGTCCACGGCTAAGCCACAGTCCTGATAGTTTTCACAAAAGGACCATTTGTTTACAACTCACACCGCCCATTGACAGTCATTGAAACTCCACTCTAGACACCTGAAATTTGAAGGGCAATTTGTAAACTGCGACTGTGCCTTCATTGTAAATATTTCAGAGACATACTAGGCATCAACATGTAGGTCGGGGTCTTGTGATTCTCACAATATAAAGCTCTTCACTGTAGGATGTATAGATGTAAAACTACAACCGTTTGAAGATGGCAACCGCCAGTGAAGTCAGCAACTCGGAGCAGTTTGTTTACAACCAGGCCACTCCCCTTGCTGTAGAGTGAGTTGCCATAGGAACCCAGGTGTGTGAGCACGCAGCTGAGCGACAAAAGCGACTCCGCCCACTGCAGTTACAGACTAGGTGCAGGCTAGACCACTTCACAAAAATTCCCCACAAATTGTAGATTTTCTAGTTACACATAATAATAATAACGATACCGTACAATCGGATAATCTACGGCTCTGCACACGCGCAGAATGCGGAGCTCCCACCGACACGTCCTAGCTCTGCAGTGCTCTGGCGCCGACTGAACTTCCGAGATTGCGTGACGTCATACGCAAGACGTCCTCACGGCGACGCTGCTTAGTTGTCCATAGCATTGCCTGCTTGGGACAGTTTTAGGTGTCTAAGTCAATGCCTGCAGCGACTTTGATCTCTCCGCTCTATTTCCTCCCAACGTGTTTCCGTTCAGTGCAGGCGAAGCATGTTCATCGCTGTTTACGGGAAGGATCGTAATACATGCGATACTGAAAGGGGGTGTGACCTGAGCGCTTCTTCTGAGGGGCGTGTACGGAGGTAAGCAGGCGGGGCTTTATGATGTACTGGAGTGGCAGGGCCTCTTTATAGTTTCAGTATCGCACAGTGGCTGCTTTATTTCAGCACACGTAAACTATCACAGAAAATAAATACAAATATTTTGAATTCTGAAGCCGCATTTCCCCTTTAGTAAGGAAAGCATGGATATTAATGTAACGAACTACATTTCCCAGCATGCCTCAGCGGCACTTCCGCCCTTCTGTCTATGACGGTTGTTTCCAAGTGTCTCTCGCTGCGGCCATTTTGTCATAGTCCAATTGTGGCATTGCAATGAAGCCTGTCTTCTTAAATATGGCCGCTGCAGGGCTTAATGGATAAGGCAGTGCGGACACCGAGGTGATGTGAAGTCCTGCCGAGGGCTGTCAGGAGGGAAGTCCGGTGAGATGTGGAGGGGGTGACCCCGGAGACCCCGGAGAGGCAGGTGAGGTGAGAAGGGGACACACGGGGCTGGTGTCAGAGGCCAGTCATGTGTCTGCTCACACACTGTGCGTCATACCAGGACACAGGTCAGTCACAGGTCTGTAGAACTGCAGATCTGACCATACACCATACAATCTGGTTGTATGATCTCATCACCTGTACACTGAGCTCTACGGATATCGTACAGTCAGATTACAGCTCCCCATACAGGATACAGTCTGGTTGTATGATCTTCTTTAGAGATAAAAGTATGTAGTGCAAGATCCCGCCTGATTGGATTGTTCAGACACCCCCAGATACACATTTCCCAAGAGCTCTTCCCTGCACATCCACAGATCTACATCCCAAGAGTACTTTCTATACATCCCCCCCAGAACTGCATCTCCAAAGAGCCCTTTCCCTACACACCCTCGGATGTACGTCTCCCAAGAGCCCCTCCCTCCACACACTCAGATCTACCATCTCCCAAGAGCCCTTTCCCTATGCACCCCTGATCTACATCCCTCAAGTACCCTTTGCTTACCCAACCCCAGAACTACAAGTCCAAAGAGCCCCTCCCAGCACACCCACAGATCTACATCTCCCAAGAGTATGGGCAGGCTCTTGTGGGTCACAGCAGGAGAATTGTTTTTCCTGGAAAGAAATGAATGTGTGTATATGAAGAGGGACAGAGAGGGGAGCTGGGTGAGGAGTCGTCCTGTAGCTCAGCAGGCAGGGCGGATGGTCGGGATTTTAGCGAAGCAGAGTTGTCAGCCCAGACAGAAAGAAAAGCATTCTCTGGATTTCAGGCAGATCAGCAGTTATTATCTATCCTGGCACTATTATGGAGAGGAAACAGACATGTGCCTGGATCACAAAGATGTTTTACCGATGTCATTCTGCATTTCAGGAGTTGGGTCTCTTACACTCGCTGTGCTTCATCATCATCAGTGGTGATCTGCAGGAACCATGTTCGCAGCAGGGAAGGTTGTCACCAGGCTGGTGTCACGCTGTCCTTGGCACCGTTGTCACCGAAGCGGGAGCAGGTTAAGTGTGCGCGACGCACTCACCAGTCATGGTGGAAACACAAAGAAAGTGAAAATCCAGGTAGGTGAGAACTCTGTACTAATGGATCCACTCCTAAAGAGCTGAAGGTCAACATGGCAAAGACAAAGATCTTTCCTCAGATTCCTCTACCGTCCTCTGAGGTTTCATCGCAGTCACATGACCACCACGTCCCCCTCTTTCACACCAGCACCGTGGAATAGAGCTCAGCAGCTTCCGGTCCTAGAAGCTGTCACCTTGAGTTGGGCTTGCACACTTGTACCGGCTCCTTTCCTGGACTGAAATCGCTCTGATTTCACTGCACACTGTGAGCTTCCCACCGTGTGCATTAGAAGCTGCAGCAAGTCCGAAAGAGTCCTCCTAGCTAGAGGATGTCCAGCGTCATCTGGCACTTTCCTCCCCAGCCTGACTGTCCCTGTCCCGCCTCTTTCATTCATTGGATTTCATTCCTTTTAATCATGGAGGCTCATGATGTTACATGGGTCTCACCTAGGGCAGGGCTTGACAAATTTGCTTTGAATCTAGGAGCCAGCTAAAAAAAGTTGGGAGCCAATTTTTTTTTTTTTTTTTAGTGTAGCATGGGTTGTCAGCTCCCCGGGGCAAGGCAACATTTGGATGACAAGCTTCCCGTGATAGGATTTGCCATGCGACAATCACAGCAAAACTGCACCACGTTTTAGGTGGCATTGACAATAATGGCACCGGAACCTGTGTTTTGTGATCACACTGATTCTGCCATGATCCCAATCGCCCACGTGTGGATGGAGCCGTCCTGGTTCACACAGATGCCATTCTGGATGTGTTTTCAAACAGATTCATATGCCAGGCTAGATATTATGCGTTCCTATTGAGGTGGTTCACACAGATGCAATCCTTAGCGAGTTTCTAGCGGTGCGTTCCATTTTCACAAGTGATAGGCTCCATTCACACTTGTGCGTCTTCAAACTTGTGTGATTTTCATTGCGACTTTACAGTGCGACTTTGGATGAGTTCAACTTTGGTGCGATTTTGGCTTCGGCCAAGGATAATTGTTTCTGCTGTACAAAGTCGCACACAAGTTGCATGTATAACATTCAGGTGCGACTTTGGAGGGTTTACATGAAGTCTATGGCCCTCAAGTCGCATGAAAATCAGACCAAAGTAATGCAGGAACTACCTTGAAGTCACGCAGATCTGAATGGTACCCACTGGGAAACATGGGGGGGCGACTTGTGATGCACCTCTGTACCCCAGATTTGCATGACAAGTCGCATAAGTGTAAACGGAGCCTAAAGTGACATGCAAAGATAAGTGTTCACATAAGATTGCTATTGACAGGAGTTTTTGCATTGGAGTCAATGGGTGGTGTTTTTACATTGAAGTCAATGGTAGGCGATTTTACAGTGAAGTCAGTGGGAGGTGTTATTGTATTGAAGTCAATGGGATGCAATTTTGCATTGATGTCAATGAGAGGCAGTCATGGATAGAGAGGGATAAAATCACACCTGTGCTGAAATCTCACAGAAACCGGAATGACATGGCGATTTCAGTATATGTGTATACGTGTGAACCCAGGACACAATTTCTTGTCGCCATGGTGACCTGGCGTCTGGGACTTGTCGAGCCCTGACCTAGGGTGGTCTGTACGCAAATAAAGTCTCCCTAGGAACGCCCACTCCTCCAGACTGACATCCACCCATCAAGTCATTTTGTTATTTTGCAAAACTCCTCTCAAGATCCAGCCCACTGCTTGCACCAGGACTGAGGACTCTTCAGAGAAGCCCTGAGACAGGGTGCTGTAATGTTTTCAGGAAACTGCGTACAACACCCTGATCTGTTTGCATTGCATAGAGAAACACAGAGATCCAGCGATTAATCTGGGTATTTTTTCATCTTTATTTTAATTGCATGTTGACTGAGGAGGGGCAGGGAAGATGAAAAATAACTGTCTGCTTTAACCACTTTAAGACCAGACATTGCAATAAAACGTTTGCAGAGCGGCACGGCTGCGCAAAAGCACATTTTAAAACGTGCTATTGCAAAACAGGTAGGGGGCGCGCGCGAGGCGCGCCTCCGTCCTACCTGTGTCACCAATCGCGGCCACGGATGTCAGTCGCTGGGTCACGGTCAGTCATTACCGGCGATTAGCGGCAAACACTGACAGAGAGCAGGGCTGCATTGTTTACACACCTCTGCTCTTTGTCAGTTCCCTGTCAGCTCCTGACAAGCTGATCAGGACAGAAGCGTTTATCTGTCCCAATCAGTGTGTCTCCCTGCAGTACACACCCCCGCACAGTTAACCCTGTCATTGAATAAAAATGTTAACCCCTTCCTCCCCAGTGCCATTAGTACAGTGTCAGTATTTTTCTTTTTTTGCTTGCACTGATCACTGTATTGGTGTCACTGGGGATGTCAGTGATCCCAAGTCAGTTCCCCCCCAGTGTCAGAATGTCCACCGCAGTCCCGCCATAAGTCGCTGAACACCGCCATATGTCACTGATCGCCGCCATTATTAGTATAAATAAAAATAAAAAATCCCAGTATCTTTCCCTCCATTTGTAAACGCTATAACTTTCATGTAAACCAATTAATTTACACGTATTTTTTTTTTTTTTTAGCAGACATGTTGCAGAATGCATTTTGGCCAAAATTTGACAAAATGTTATTTCAAAATTTTTTACTGGACATGTTTTATAGCAAAAAGTCCAAAATATTGGGTTTTTTTTTCTCAAAATTGTCAGATTTGTTTTTTATAGCGCAAAAAATAAAAAACCACCGAAAGAAAGATCAATTTGTGGGAAAAAAAGGACATAAATTAAATTTGGGTGCAGTGTTGAATGACCGCACAATTGTCAGTTAAAGTAACGCAGCGCCGTAACACAAACCTCTTCTGTAACCGCTTCCTGACCACCCTATAGCAGAAATACTGCTACAGGGCGGCATGGGTGCGCAAAATCACATATATATATATATATACACATGATTTGCGCCCCCATGGTTTTTACGCCCCTCCCAGATAGCGTCAGATTGCCCGTCAGTATACCAGTCATCACATTTAACCCCTTGATTGCCAGGAGCACGCTCATGTACAATAAACCTCCATTGCTAGTATAGTGTCTGAAAGGGTCAATATCTTTGATCGGGTCAGCACTATACCAGCGTTCACATTAGTATAGCGTCCCCAAAAACGCAGCGTTAGCGGGATCAGCCCCGGCACCTGCCAACACCTGCGTTAAGCCCCTACGCTTACCCCCCCTTTTCCCCCAGCAAGTGCAGTGTCAGTAGGTCACTGTCACTTGATACATTGCACACAAAACCTCAGTGTTCGCAGAATCAGGCCTGATCTCTGTTAGCACTTGTCAGTAAATTGTGATGACTCTCATATGCAGCAGAGTGCCAGTACTAGTGCCGTGCTACCTTTTGGTGAACTGTCGAGTACCAGCGGTCTAGTACATCCTGGTCTTTCACATACCTCCTTGATTTTTGGTGTTGTTTTTGACGGAATATCTGTATGCGTTGATTGTGGATCAAAGCAATTTATATGCATAACAATTTATTGCCGCCAACCCAAATTCAAACCTTGCCAGACCAGTCACATGGAAATTCATTACGGTTTTCAAATTTAAATTTTTTTTGGGGGCCTAACCCTCAACATGGGCATTACTAAAAGAAATGAATTGCGGTTGTATTGGTCCGCAGACCCAATTCATCATATCCTGTGTTCTCTGCTGCCATGGCAAGGCATAGATATGAGAGTATAATGTGTTTTATGCATTTCAATGACAACACACTCTGTCATCCTCGGCGTGACCCTGAATTTGATCGGCTCCACAAATTTCAGCCCCTCGCAAATCGCCTTAACCAAAAATTTGCAGATGTCTATACTCCCCAGCAAAACATCTGCATTGATGAGTCCCTCGTTAATTTTTTTGGCCGCCTTGCATTGAAACAATTTCTCCCCTGCAAGCGTGCCAGATATGGGGTCAAGATGTAGAAGACCTGTGAGAGGACAACAGGCTATACTTATAAATTTCAGATTTAGGAGGGAAAAGATAGTCACGTGGAGCCCCCCGGATGCCCAGACTACATGGGGAGCAGTTGCAAGATAGTTTGGGACTGAACCTGGCTGCATCTAGTCCGGACCTGAACCTGGCTGCATCTAGTGCACGCTGAGCCCGGTGCCTGGCTGCATCTAGTGCGAACCGGACCTGAACCTGGTTGCATCTGGTGCGAACCGGACCTAAACCTGGCTGCGCCTGGTGCGGGCCGCACCCAGAGCCTGGCTGCGGGCCGCGCCCAGAGCCTGGCTGCGCCTGGTGCGGGCCGCGCCCAGAGCCTGGCTGAGCCTGGTGCGGGCTGCACCTGGTGCGGGCCGCGCCCAGAGCCTGGCTGCGCCTGGTGCGTGCCGCGCCCGGGGCCGGCCCGGCTGCACCCGGTGCGGGCCCGGCTGCGCCAGGCGCGGGTCCGACCCCTGGTGCGAGTCCAGGGCCTGGCGCGGGCCTGGACCCTGGCTGCGCCCGGCGCGGGCCCGGTCCCTGGCTGCGCCAGGCGCGGGCCCGGACCCTGGCTGCGCCCGGCGCGAGCCCGGACCCTGGCTGCGCCCGGCGCGAGCCCGGCCCGGGCCCTGGCTGCGCCTGGAGAGCCTGTCAGAATGGAGAGCAGGGAAGAAGCCATTAAATGTCATTTATTTGCCCATTCCTTTCCGAAACTGAACAGTAAGCGATCAGTACTGATCGCCTTTTTGTCCATTCATCACTAAGGCATAGTAAACAATCAGGCCTATTGCTGTCAAAGGGATGTGTATATTCTTTATTACAGCAATATTTTATTTTTTTTTTTTTAAGTGACAGTACTAAAAAAAAAAAGTACGCTCGTGATTGTATGCAAAAGCAATTGCATGCATCGGACGCGCACGCATGCAAGTAAGCCGCAAACTTCCCGCACGTGAAGTATCACCGCAAACATCAGATCATGGCCAGTAATTCTAGCACCAGACCTCCTCTGTAAATCTAAAGTGGTAACCTGTGAAGCCTTTTAAACCGTCGCCTATGGATAGTAAAATGCACATTGTTTTTCGCCACTGCACAGGGCATACGCAATTTTAAAGCGTGACGTTTGGTATCTATTTGCTCGGCATAACGTCATCCTTTTTATTTTAGAGAAATAAAAATTGAGTTGTGTGGGGTTTTTTTGCATTAAAATTCAAAAGGTGTCATTTTTGCGCAAAAAAAAAAATGTGGTTGAAAAACCGCTGCGCAAACCCCGTGAAAAATTTTTTTTACACAACCCAACAATTTATTGTCTAGGGCTTCAGCTTGAATACAAAATGTAATGCAGGGGGGGGGGGGGGGGGGTCAGTAAATATTTATATTAAAAAAATAAAAAATGTATATGTGAATAATAAAGGCAAAAAAAAGGCCTGGATTTTAAGTGGTTAATTTCTATTTTTAAAAAGTGTGTGTGTGTGGGGGGGGGGGGGGCACAGTAGTCAGTGGGAGTGAACCGTCACCTGCAGTCATGAGTCTCCAGTGTAAAAATAGAAGATTTAATACAGACCTCATTGCAATCATCAGAATAAATAAATCCTAATAATTAAACATAATAATAACAATACGGTACAATCGGAGAATCTATGTCTCTGTACACGCGGAGAATGCGGAGCTCACACAAACAAATCCAATCTGTACAGCGCTCTGGTGCCGACTGATCTTCCTGGAATGCGAATTCAAACTGAGACGAAGCGCCATGACGTCATCCGCAAGACGTCTTTCAGGGGGTCGCTTCTTTTAGGTGTCTTTATTACTGCCTGTTTGGGACAGTTTTTAGGTGTTTAAGTCAATGCCTGCAGCAACTGTGATCTCTCCGCTCTTCCTCCCAGCGCGTTCCCGTTAAGTGCAGGCGGAGCATGTTCATTGCTTTTTACGGGAAGGATCGTAATACATGAGATACTGAAAGTGGGTGTGACCTGAGCGCTTCTTCTGAGGGGCGTGTACGGAGGTAAGCAGGCGGGGCTTCATGATGTACTGGAGTGGCAGGGCCTCTTTATAGTTTCAGTATCGCACAGTGGCTGCTTTATTTCAGCACACGTAAACTATCACAGAAAATAAATACAAATATTTTGATTTTTGAAGCCGCATTTCCCCTTTAGTAAGGAAAGCGTGGCTATTAATTTAACGAACTACATTTCCCAGCATGCTTCATCAGCACTTCCGCCCTTCTGTCTCAACGGCGGTGCAGTTTCAAGGTGTCTCTTACCGCGCCCATTTTGTCATAGTCCACCTGTGGCATTGCAATGAAGCGTGGACTTCTTAAATATGGCCGCTGTAGGCCTTTATGGTTAAGGCAGTGTGGAGACCGAGGTGATGTGAAGTCCTGCCGAGGGCTGTCAGGAGGGAGGGCGGGTAAGATGTGGAGGGGGTGACCCCGGAGAGGTGAGAGGGGGACTCACGGGGCTGGTGTCAGAGGTCAGTCATGTGTCTGCTGTATGATCGCCTGTCACCTGTCAGCTCTACAGAGATCGTACAGTCAGATTACAGCTCCCTATACAAACACAGGACACAGTAAGCAGCACACAGGTAATCCTTTGATCACCCCTCATGTTAACCCCTTCCTGCCCAGTGCCATTAGTACCATGTCAGTGCTTTTTTTTTTTTCCAGCACTGATCACTGTATTGGTGTCACTGGGGATGTCAGTGACACCAAGTCAGTTCCCCCCCAGTGTCAGAATGCTTGCCGCAGTCCCGCTATAAGTCGCTGCTTGCCACCATTACTAGTAAAAAAGAATGTAAAAACCCAGTATATATATTGCCATTTGTAAACGCTATAACTTGGCCTAAATTTATGATGAAATTTGATTTTTTAAAATTTTTTTTACTGGACAGGTTTCATAGCAAAAAATCTAAAATATTGTTTTTTTTCTCAAAATTGTCAGTCTTTTTTTTTTTATAGCACCAAAAAAAAAAATGCACAGGCTATCAAATACCACTAAAAGAAAGCTCACTTAGTGGGGAAAAAAGGACGTAAATTTAATTTCATTTGGGTGCAGCGTTGCATGACCGCGCAATTGTCAGTCACAGTAACTGAGTGCCGTAACGCAAAAAATGGCCTGGTCAGGAATGGGGGTAAATCCTCTGGAGGGCAAGTGGTTAGGGCCTCTCACACAGGGCTTACTTTACCGTATGCCCCTGCAAGGCTGTCTTTACCATCAGGTGTTCTGTGCATCCCCGTACAGGCTATCCCATTGATGTCCTTTGGGACACGGCCTGCACAGACTCAGCTGCTGTGTCCCAATGTGACATCCGTGTCAGTGCATGTCCCCAAATGCAGACAGTGTGAGTTCAGTGACACGCACCCTCACCTACATGGATGTCATATAATGACACAGCAACTATGTCCATGCAGCCGCTGTGTGCCAATGGACATGAATTGGACTGCCTGCACGAGGAAACCTGGACCATCACCAGTTTATTTATTTCAGGTACTTATAGCGCCATCAATTTACACAGCGATTTACATATATTTTGTACATTCACATCAGTCCCTAACCCTCAAGGGGTGTACAATGCAAGGTCCCTAACTCACATTCATACACACACATACTAGGGCCAATTTAGACAGGAGTCCATTCACCTACCAGCATGTCTTTGGAGTGTGGGAGGAAACCGGAGTACCCGAAGGAAACTTACGCAGGCACAGGGAGAACATGCAAACTCCAGGCAGGTGGTGCCGGGGTTGGGATTCGAACCCACAACTCTAGTAGTGCCAGGTGGAAGTGCTAAACATGCATGAGCGTATGGTTTAGTACACCTCTTGTGAATGAGGCCTAAATGTCTTTCCTCGATATGGACTGTGAGCTCTCTCAGGTCAGAGATTGCTGTGAATGGCTCAGCATTGTCTATAATGCTCTGCAGAATATATCAGCACTGTATGAATGACTAAAATAAATGAACTATGTGTCAAAGATAAGCATTTTGCCTGGGACTGCCAAACCTTCAACATAGAACTTGCTTAGAACTTACAGGAGCTTAGTGGGTTAAATAAATTTTTTTTTGTTTTTATCCTCGTAATTTTTTATCTTTAAAGTGTTTTTACAGGCTCGAGGTTTTTTTACCTTCATGCATTCTGACAGCGGGCCGGTGTAGTGATCTGTCATCAGCTGTGTCCCGTGGGCACAGTCAGAGACAGATCACGCTGCTGCACGGCTGCTTGAGTGGCACCTTCTGACAGGACGTCATATGACATCCACCCAGAAGGAGGAGCGTCGCGCCCGGCCGTCAATCTCCTATAGGCCGAATGGAAGGTGTTAAGGTATTCTTCTTTCAAAGTCGCAATAGGGGGAATTTATCAAAACTGGAGCAGTTGTGCATGGCAACCAATCAACTTCTATTTTTTTTTTTTTTTTTTTTTTAGAAAAAGCTCATGCCCTGGTCCACGCAAGAACGCAGTGCAGGAAACCCGTGATCCATGCGCGTTTTTCCACACCACATTAAAAAAAGCACTGCCAAAACATTATGGAATTTAAAAAAAAAAAAAAGCACTGCCCTTTCAATCTGCTGCAGGTGTCAGTGCATTGTTAACACCCCAAACGCAGGTCGCAAATCCTCCCTTGAAACTACTGCTATTTTGCTATTTTATTCTGTAGGGGTGTCTGCTTTCAGAAAATATGTAATGTTTTGGGGGTTTTATGAAATTATCAGGCCTAAAATGATTTAAAAAAATAAAAAAAAATGCAAAAACAGCTCTGGCATCAAACAGGTTACAGGTTTATAGGATTATTGTATAAAGATTGTAAAGCTGTTCATTGTCTCTCTAATATGCCTCCATTTGTTTCCTTTTAGCTCCATCAGTTTCGGTAGTGCGGTGGAAGTGTCGGGGGCTCTGGTGAGTAGTATCGGCACCAAGCAGAGTGTGGAGGTCAAGGCAGAAGATATTCAAGTGATTGGAGAACGTGACACCAAATTAAGATGTCCTCTATAATTCCAGATTTTCTGGATGGAACCGCAGTCTTCAGTTAATTCTGATAATGACCATACACATAGCAAATCCGATTCTTCAGTTTCCATTTCAGTTCAGTTGAATCACCTGATCCGCTGTTTTCAGTCAAGCACTGGCGCCTTCAAATTGAAGAATCCATGGTAGTTATCGGATTGCTCTACTGGGTTTAAAATTTTGAAATGATGTCTGTTCAATCACAGTTTCTCAAAGTGGATCTTCACCCTCAGTGGAGACTTCCCTCCCCTACCGCTGCCTAGGTGAATGCAGAGCAAGGTCCTCCTTTTGCCTCCTGGGATATGCACTTCACATATCCCAGGAGGCATATCACTTCATTCAGAAAGGTGGAGGGGAACGGGCCTAGTGCCACATCATCAGGAGGCGCTCAAGCTGAACCAGGGAGAGACGGCGGGCCTTCAAATGACGTTGCACAAGACCATGGTGGCGCAGGACAGAGAGACAAGAAAATCTCGGCAGGACAACGCTGTATCCTCTGGGTGGGTGAGTATCAGGAATGTGCCACCTAAGCCATACGGTAAGCTGGGGAAGGTTGGGGGGGGTTGGAGAGGTGGCCAAAGATCCTCTTTAAATGTATTTAACCTGGATGATCAGATTTAATGGAAGAGTGCCTTCGTTTTCTCAGTTGCTCTTGCTCCCATTGGTGAAAGCTAGTTTAAAGTTGGCAATACAATTGTCAATTTGATCCCACAATTAGAAAATAGAACGGATGTTCTTAAAACAAAAATTCTACTAGTGTATGGCCATCTTAAGTGTCCTTTTTAAGCTGTGTTTCGCAATCTTTTTTCAGTCACGGCACCCTTTTAAAAGTATACAACATATTGAGGCAGATCTAAAAAGAATAGTCCCACTAAATGAGAAACCAGTCCTGATTGTACAGGGGACAGGAAAGTGTAACATGCAGAGGGCAGGAAAGTGTAATGGACACAATGTGGGGGTCAGGACAATGTAACATACAGAGGGAAGGGTTCAGGACAATGTAACACAGAAGGCAGGGATCTGGGAGGAGTGTGTCTGGTAGTTGCCTTAAAATAGAGAGAGTTCATCAGTGTGGCCAGCCCCAATGATGTCCGATTAGATGAAACACTTAGGGCAGAGTTGAATGCACTGATAGAGTGGCAGTGTCCTGGGTGATTCAGAAGCGGAATGTCCAATGTGCAGGGGTCTGGAAAGTAACATACAGAGGGCAGTGTAAATTGCAGAGTGTGGGGGCCAGGGTAATGTAGCACGCAGCGTGTGGGGGGCCAGTGTAGTGCAGCTTGCGGGGGACCAGGATAGTGCAGAGTGGGGGTGGCCAGGGTAATGCAGAGTGGGGGTGGCCAGGGTAATGCAGAGTGGGGGTGGCCAGGGTAATGCAGAGTGGGGGTGGCCAGGGTAATGCAGCACGTAGAGTGTGGAGAGGCCAGGGTAGTGTGCAGCGTGCGTGGGGGCCAGGGTAGTGCAGCGTGCAGAGGACACACACATCACTCTGCATCTGTGGAAATTTAACAAGCCTGAAAGCCAATCAAATGGTCAAGGCATGTAAACCCAGAAGGAAGACTGAGTGAAGATGGAAGCCATGTCAGCGGTGACAGCACATGTTGCTGGAGGGCTTCGTTTTCAGGTAATTCTTCCATAATGTGCTAGTAATGTGCATTGCATACTAGTGCGTTATGACATTCTCCTGCAGGGGCCAATTTTTTGTTGTTGTTTACTACCACTTTAAGTGTGGTTATATTGCCTTGCAGGGTCCTATGGAGACCCGCTGTAGCTGTGCTTTCATAAGCGCTGTCTGGAGAGAACTACAGGATGATGTGATGATGATGCCTGCATTGACATGTGGAGCAGAGGACGCAGGAGGTTGCAGCTTTAAAATAATGTGTTTATGAACTTTTCTGGTAGTAATCATTGTCCCGTGCAACATTTATCCATATCTATGTTTCTGAAAAACGTGAAGGCTTTAGTACCACTTTAAAAGTGCTTTATGTGTTTTAACAAAAACATATGCTTTCCCAGTACACTGGTGTGAATGTGCCCTAAGAGAATAGACTGCTTTTGGTATACTTACTACTAGAAGATGATTGTTGTTTTGTTGTTGCAGGATTTTCCATTTAAAATTAAACAGCACCACTCCCCAGAATATGTTCAGCAGTTTCCTCACCTGCGCTGCAGGACCAACACGTTTGGATCCCTACTGAGAATCTGCAGTGAAGCCACAGCAGCCATCCATGAGCATTTCATGTGTGTGTGTGTGTTTGTGTGTGTTTTAGCAGCGGCATTTGTGAATTGCATTGTGTGTAAGGGCTTGTGTACATAAGTGTTGTCAAATGTTGATGTTTTGCATTTGAACACATGCCAGTGAGTAGCGCTGGGTTCAAATGCACAGACTGGGTCTGTGACGGAGGTGTGGGCAGAACAGAACACACACGGAGAGCAGTGGGCACACAAGATTTTTATTGAGGGATGTGGGACACTTGATCGGGGCAACAAGGGTAACGTCCGGGGCACACAATAGGGGGCAGGTTGAAGTAGTTGAGGCGAGAGATAACCAGGGAGTGAATTAGGAGCTTTGTGGTATCATTGATTAAAAAGGGGCGTATTCTGGAGATGGTGTGGAGGTTGATGCGCATTGATTTGGAAAGGGATTGGATGTGGGCCTGAAAGGATAGTTCAGAATCCAGGGTTACCTCTAGAACTCTGACATGCAGGGATGGGTTGATAGTGGTGCTATTGATCCTGACCGAGAAATTACAGGAAGAGGCATGTGGGGGAGGAAATATTATGAGCTCAGTTTTGAATAGACTGAGTTTTAGGAATTGGTGTGACATCCACTCTGATATGTCTGTTAGGAAATTGGTGATACGTGAGGAAAAACTAGTGAAAAACAGTCAGAAAAGAGGAGTAGGGAAAAAATGTCACTGGCCTCCACTTGTAAAACCATTCCTGTTTTGGGGGTCATCTCATTATTGCCCACCTTTCATTAACACCAAAGCAGCTGAAACTGATTAATAACCCCCTCTGCTACTTACCTGACCAGATCAATATCCCAGGAGTTTAATTGACTTGATGCTATACTCTGATTAAAAAGTGTTATTTTCATTTCTTTAGTAGTGTATACTTTGTCTATTAAAGTTAAATATTTATTTGTTAACACAATGTCAAAGTCCAATTAAACTAGCAATCCTGCGTTAATGAGGAAGCAGAGGAACAGAAGACTTTGTGCATATTGAACAAACCTTTATTTTGGTTTAGACATCAGACAGTGCTTGATTCAAGTCACTAATTAGTCTGCACACTGTTTTTCCATTTTTTTAAGGCACAATCTGTTTCCAATGTTTCAGTACATATCCCAATACCGCCACAGACCCAATTAGCTCTACTGGCCGCTGTCACGACCATAGCGGAGATAGAGGTAGAAGAGTGTTTTCAAGCTTCATAATCCAAATGTAATTAGAATGCAGAACTACTCATTTGAAATAACATGATTAGGACAGGAGGTACAAAGTGACAGTTATGCTTTATGAATAAACAAACTTTACGGAGGAACAGACAGCAGTGATTAAACCATCAGGCGGGATCCTGGGATATAGCGCGTCTCACACCAAATGTTGGTCTCTCCACAATTTGATGTGCGTCTCTTGCACTGGAAACAGCGGCGATACTTCTCGAACTGATCTAGAAGAAGGTCACTACTAGACCTGGAGTAGCAAAAAAACAAATATGTCAGGTTGATTTTTTTAATGTGGAAGTTGAAGATTTTTTGCCGCCTTTCTGAAAATGAAAGCTGTCAGTCTGTCACTTTGAACCTCTGACTTCAATACCCTGTCAGTCACTGAAATGGAACAAGTATCCCATGCACGGCAAGGGTTAAATGTTCATTAGGTCTGAGGGGGCTATGAAAAGACTGTAGTACTTGCCTTAGTCTACACCTCACCTGCTGAACAATGCAGGACTATTAGGCTACGTTCGCATGGGCTTTCTGCCACAGTGTGAATGGAAATGGCAGGGATGTACTGCTACTGTGTCAATAAGCTGAACTACCCCAAACCTGGATTTTATCTGTTGTATCTAAACCACTTTATTAGGTACACCTTGCTAGTACCGGGTTGGACCTCCTTTTGCCTTCAGAACTGCCTTCATTCTTCATAGCATAGATTCAACAAGGTGTTGTAAACATTTCTCAGAGATTTTGGTCCATATTGACATGATAGCATCACACAGTTGCTGCAGATTTGTCGGCTGCACATCCATGGTGCGAATCTTCTGTTCCACCACATCCCAAAGATGCTCTATTGGATTGAGATCTGGTGACTGTGGAGGCCATTGGAGTACAGTGAACTCATTGTCATGTTCAAGGAACTAGCTGGAGATGATTTGAGCTTTGTAACATGGTGCATTATCCTGCTGGAAGTCAGAAGGTGGGGACACTGTAGCCATAAAGGGATGGACATGGTCAGCAACAATATTTAGGTAGGCCATGATGTTTAAATGATGCTCAATTGGTACTAAGTGTGCCAAGAAAATATCCCCCACACCATTACACCACCTTCAGCCTGAACCGTTGATACAAGGCGGGATGGATCCATGCTTTCATGTTGTTTACGCCAAATTCTGACCCTACCATCTGAATGTTGCAGCTGAAATTGAGACTCATCAGACCAGGCAACATTTTTCCAATCTTCTATTGTCCAATTTTGGTGAGCCTGTGTGAATTGTAGCCTCCGTTTCCTGTTCTTAGCTGACAGGAGTGGCACCCGGTGTGGTCTTCTGCTGCTGTAGCCCATCTGCTTCAAGGTTTGACATGTTGTGCGTTCAGAGAACGTATTCTGTATACCTTGGTTGTAATGAGTGGTTATTTGAGTTACTGTTGCCTTTCTATCATCTCAAACCAGTCTGCCCATTCTCCTCTGACCTCAACAAGGTATTTTTGTCTATACATCTGCAGCTCACTGGATATTTTCTCTTTTTCGGACCATTCTCTGTAAACCCTAGAGATGGTTGTGTGTGAAAATCCCAGTAGATCAGCAGTTTTTTAAATACTCAAACCATCCCGTCTGGCACCAACAACCATGCCACGTTCAAAGTCACTTAAATCCCCTTTCTTCCCCAATCTGACGCTCAGTTTGAGCTTCAGAAAGTCGACTTCACCACGTCTAGATGCCTAAATGCATTGAGTTGCTGCCATGTGATTGGCTGATTAGCGTATTGTGTTACCAAGCAACTGAACAGGTGTACCTAATAAAGAGGCCAGTGAGTGTAAATCCATTCTTATTCCATGGTCTCACAATTTCTCAGCTCTTTATATTTTACAAAGACTGACATGAATATCTGTTTATTATCCTTTTAACCTGCCCATAGATGAATTCAGCAGGGATCGGAGAAATTTTGATCCATCTATGGCTGTTCTCGCTTTACAGAAGTAGACCTAACACTTGCCTTCTGTTGAACGGGACAGTTGGAAAACTTTTGTTGATCAGTATATTCTGACAGCAGAGGAGTCCTGTTGTCAGAATACATTGGCACAGCGGGGAGGATTCCTCACTCTGCCTCACTCAGAAAAAAATTAACCATGTATGACCCGCCTTAGATTGTAAGCTCCTTGGGGGCAGAGGCTGATGTGAATGCACAATATGTGAAGTGCTGTGTAAGCACTGTAATAAATAACCCCACACTCAACTACAGAAGATGTAAAGGAATATTACTAATGCTTTTCTGCAGCAGCTGTCTAATCTTGCAGGCTGGCCCTGTGTCCTGAATTCTGTATTTCTTTACCAGCTGGAAAGTACAGAGAAGGGCAACCAATCTGATAAGAGGCATGGAGGAGATCAGCTATGAGGAAAGATTAGAGGAACTGAATTTATTCTCTCTTGAGAAGAGGAGATTAACGGGGGATATGATCTCCATGTATAATACATGAGGGGGGATATGATCTCCATGTATAATACATGAGGGGGGATATGATCTCCATGTATAATACATGAGGGGGGATATGATCTCCATGTATAATACATGAGGGGGGATATGATCTCCATGTATAATACATGAGGGGGGATATGATCTCCATGTATAATACATAAGGGGATACGATCTCCATGTATAATACATAAGGGGATACGATCACCATGTATAATACATAAGGGGGGATATGATCTCCATGTATAATACATAAGGGGGGATATGATCTCCATGTATAATACATAAGGGGGGATATGATCTCCATGTATAATACATAAGGGGGGATATGATCTCCATGTATAATACATAAGGGGGATATGATCACCATGTATAATACATATGGGGGGGATATGATCTCCATGTATAATACATAAGGGGCGATATGATCACCATGTATAATACATAATGGGGGATATGATCAACATGTATAATACATATGGGGGGGATATGATCTCCATGTATAATACATAAGGGGCGATATGATCACCATGTATAATACATAAGGGGAATATGATCTCCATGTATAATACATAAGGGGGGATATGATCAACATGTATAATACATAAGGGGGGATATTATCTCCATGTATAATACATATGGGGGGGATATGATCTCCATGTATAATACATAAGGGGCGATATGATCACCATGTATAATACATAAGGGGGGGAATATGATCAACATGTATAATACATAAGGGGGGATATGATCAACATGTATAATACATAAGGGGGGATAAGATCAACATGTATAATACATAAGGGGGGATATGATCTCCATGTATAATACATAAGGGGGGGGGGGGGGATATGATCTCCATGTATAATACATAAGGGGGGATATGATCTCCATGTATAATACATAAGGGGGGATATGATCTCCATGTATAATACATAAGGGGGGGATATGATCTCCATGTATAATACATAAGGGGGGATATGATCTCCATGTATAATACATAAGGGGGGATATGATCTCCATGTATAATACATAAGGGGGGATATGATCTCCATGTATAATACATAAGGGGGATATGATCTCCATGTATAATACATAAGGAGGGATATGATCTTCATGTATAATACATAAGGGGGGAATATGATCTCCATGTATAATACATAAGGGGGGATATGATCTCCATGTATAATACATAAGGGGGGATATGATCTCCATGTATAATACATAAGGGGGATATGATCTCCATGTATAATACATAAGGAGGGATATGATCTTCATGTATAAATACATCAGTGGTTCATATAGTGAACTCGGTGTAGAGTTATTCACCCTGAGGTCATCACAGAGGACAAGGGGGCACACTTTACATCTGGAGGAAAAGATATGTAATCAACAAACACAGAAAGGTTTCTTCACAGTGAGAGCTGTGAAAATGTGGAGTAGACTCCCTCAAGAGTTGGTTCTGGCCAGCTCAGTGGGTTGCTGTAAAAAAGTCCTGGATTCTTGCTTGGATACACAGAATATAACTGGATATAACATTTATAGGTTAAAGTTGATCCAGGGAATATCCAATTGCCTCTCCGGGGGTCAGGAAGGGATTTTTTTTCCCCTGCAGGAGCAAATTGGACCATGCTTTGCTGGGATTTTTGCCTTCCACTGGATCAATTGTGGGTGTAGGATTATAACTTTTTTTTTTTTTTTTAATGGTTGAACTGGATAGACTTTTGTCTTTTTTCAGCCAAACTATATATACTATAAGCCCAGTAACTATAGCTGGGATTATAGTGTAATTGAACTTACCGGATAAAACGCCCTTCCTCCTCCTCCTTCCGTCTCTTCAGCTCTGAGTTCTTGGCCCAATCATCCTGCAACCCTTTCTGTATTCTCTGCGTCTTCTCAAACTGTACTGCTCTATCACACAACAACCTGCAGAATGGCAAGAAGACCAACAAACACAGGGAATATCATTCTACAAGTGTATATTATATCCTGACATTAACACTTCTATAAATACATGAATAGATGTTTTTCTGTCCAAATTAAATGTGTAAAAAATAAGACCACCAATCAGCTGGTGTATGATAAGTGTGCGAACAGTTAAATATTGCTGCCTGTGGTATGTAATTGTTGCTGCTCAGCACACTTTACAGTCACTTAAGCTGACCATATACCAGTAAAATTTTGTTGAAATATTTTAGTTTTTAAAACATTTGTTTGATTTTCTAATGGGTTCAAATAGACTTTTGCTTTTGGCTGTACTGACAAGAATACTCCAAGGAGCAGATAAAGGAAGGAGGGGAAGAATGGAGGGGTAGGTGGAAGAAAGGGAGGGGTGGAAGGAAGAGGTGGATGGAAGGAAGAGGTGGATGAAAGGAAGGGAGGGGTGGAAGGAAGGGTTGGGTAGAAGGGAGGGAGGGGTAGGTGAAAGGAAGGGTTGGGTAGAAGGGAGGGAGGGGTAGGTGGAAGGAAGGGAGGGGTAGATGGCAGGGAGGAAGAGGTGGGTGGAAGGAAGGGTGGGGTGGGTGGAAGGAAGAGAGGGGTGGGTGGAAGGAAGGGAGGGGTGAGGGAAGGGAGGGGTGAGGGGAGGGAAGGGAGGGGTGGATGGAAGGAAAGGGGAAGGGAGGGGTGAGGGGAAGGAAGGGAGGAGTAAGTGGGTGGAAGGGAGGAGTAAGTGGGTGGAAGGAAGGTAAGGGGAAAGGGAGGGGTGAGTGGAAGGAAGGGAGGGGTGGAAGGAAGGTTAAGTCAGACTCACCATGACTGCTTCAGAAGCATCAAAGCTGTTAGCTGCTGTGTTCAGTTTCCCGCCCACACATCCTCTGAAGCTGTATGAACTGGAGTGTGGGCGGGCACAGGGGGAGACATTTCAAATGCAAAATGCTTGTAAATGCGGCTAATCACGACAAATCGTGTTTATAAGCGTTTGCATTTGGAATTTTTTTTTAACTCTTCCAGTTCCCTATGCTATTCAGAACCTTTTTTCATCATGAAAAATGCATGTAAAGCGTTTTCAAGGTACTCAGATGGACAAAACACTGAACACAGGATGTTCCTACCAAGCTTGTCACACTTTGTAATGAACAATTCACACCTCAGACCTCTCCCACCCTTGGAAAGAAAAGATATGTTAATGACCAATTACACCTCAAATTCCTCATGAAGACCCCCTGCCAGATGGCCTTCCTGACTCCCTCCACCCAACACCTTTCACACCCTTGGAAACAAAAGAAATGTTAATGAGCAACTCACACCTAAGCTAATCTCAACAAATACTGATGCCTCTGCTTCTACTCTGTATTTTTCTGAAACAGTCTGAAATAGTTAATAAGTTACCACTTTTCTGGGCATTTGGGAGGTTATACTGTGCTTATCTTTAAAAAACGCTTCTAAATGTAAACGCGCATAATGCAAACGTGGCTAAACAGATGTTTTTTAACCTACGTTTTCCAACAGTCAGTTTCCATCGTTCAGAAGTGTTCCGTGTACATGGGGCCTAAAGCTAAAATGATTAGAAGTCTAAAGATGTGGATGAAAATAATATCATGGGGTGTGATTATTGGCATATAAGAAATGCAGTTGGTGATCAATGCTTGGTAATCTCATGCCTGCACGAATGGATTATAAATTTTATATGAATAGTCTGCTAGGCTCACAAATATATAGGCAGATCAGTGAAACTAAAGCTGGCCATGCTATTGTATGCATACAGCTGGTGCTACTGGCTGTGTGAATACCCCTACAGTGCCTTGTGGAAGGAGACTGTTGCAGGGCCATTCACTGCTAAAGTTTTGGCAAAGCCAGGAGGAATCTTCCAAATTGCAAGCAGTTTATAGCCTCCTTTGCTTCCTCTCTGCTCTATTCAACAAAAGGAGGCAAAGCAAATACCTGATGTGCCTAAGTATAGAGGAGAATGTGACTCCATGTATCAATGATAGGCCAATCAGCACTGTCAGAAAAGGAGCAACAGGTTCTACAGGAACCAACCAAACTTCGATCCTTCTATTGGTAGGCTAATTGTACTGGAGTCGATTGTTAGATCGACTTCAATACAATCAGCCTGATTATTTTTTTTGCAGGTGATCGCTGCTGGTGACTATAGCTGCTAGCAGTGATCATTGTCTTCTGTCAACGGGGAAGGTTCCCCACCCACGAGAACAATAGCACTGCGCGAAGGATTCCCCCATCAACTCTGACTGCGTTGATGGGGAAATCAAGCAATTTTCTCTCCTTCCACCCCTATTGGAAGGAAAGAAAATTGCATAACCCATTGGCTGCTTAAGAAATAACTCAAGCATCTCATAGCTGAGCACAGGGAAGGCATGTATATGCTGTAAAGGCAGCTTTTCTAGATGAGTTACCATTTGGCACTTTTTTCTGCTCACCAACAACACATGCTGACTGTGACAACTCTCCAATTGTGTTAGGGACCATATAATACAGTACACACATATGGATATGGAACAAACGTTTTCACAGATACATCAACACCTCTTTTTGTGCAGCTGCATTAGAGACAGTCGGAAAATTATGTGGATTGCATCAAACTTCAAGCTTTCATATTGCAGGTAGAGCCATCATGTAATAAATACACTATATGGCCAAAGGACTGTGGACACCAGACTATATTGTCTACAGTACATGGGATTGTAGGGTATCCAATAGCAAAACCATGGGAAGGCTTTCCACAAGGATTTGAAGTGTGTCAGTAGGAATTTGTACAGATTTAACCAAAAGAGCATTTGTGAGGAGAAGTGCTGACGTTGGATGAGAAGACCTGGCTCACAATTTCCCTTCCAATTCAGGAGAGTAGAAGTCAAGTGTCTTGTGTACATCCACGCCAAACTCATCAACTATGGAGCTGGCCTTGTTCATAGGGACTCATGCTGGAACAGAAAAGGGTCTTCTTCAAACAGTTACCATAAGGTTGGAAACACAACTGTCCAAAAGGTCCTTGCATGCTGTAGCATCAACAGTACCCTTCATCTGGAACACCCAGACTTAAAGTGATATTAACCACTTGCCTACCGGGCACTTATACCCCCTTCCTGCCCATGCCAATTTTCAGCTTTTAGCGCTGTCACAATTTGAATGACAATTGCGTGGTCATGCAACATTATACCCATATGAAAGTATTATAATTTGTTTCCTCACAAATAGAGCTTTCTTTTGGTGGTATTTACTCACCTCTGGGTGTTTTACTTTTTTGTGCTATAAACAAAAAAAGAGCAAAAAATTTAAAAAAAAAAAAAAGTTTCTTTGTTTCTATTTTAAAATTTTGCAAACAGGTAATTTTTCTTCTTCACTGATGTGCGTTGATGAGGCTGCACTGATAGGCAGCACTAATGAGGTGGCGCTGACTGGCGCCACTGCTGGGCACTGACTGGAGGCACTGACTAGTGGCACTTCTGGGCACAGGTGGGTGGCACTGCTCGGCACAGGTGGGGGGAACTGCTGGGCACTGACTGGAGGCACTGCTGGGCGGTACTGATTGGTGGCACGTCTGGGCACAGGTGGGTGGAACTGGTGGGTGGCACTGCTGGGCACCTATAATCAGGGCACTAATCAGTGCTGATCCCTGCTCTGACAACTGCCAAGAACCGGCAATTGCATTTCCCGGTGATCAGCTTGTCATTGGACATGGCTGATCACGTGGTAAAAGGCCACTGCGATTGGCCTTTTACCACATCACGTGATCAGCTGTGTCCATAGGACACAGCGATCACAGAGATCGCTGGGTGCTCACTCCCCAGGGGCGCACAGGAGAGCACGTTCCGGGAGGACATCAGATAACGCCCTCCCAGAACTGGCCGGCCGCAGTGTAGCTGTCGTTTGGCTATCTGCAGTCGGCAACTAGTTAAAGCCATTTTTTTAAATGACAAACATGTTATACTTACTTGCTCTGTGCAGTGGTTTAGTGCAGAGCGGCCCCGATCCAACTCTTCTCGGGTCCCCCGCCGGCGCTCCTGGCCCCTCTCTCCTGCCAAATGATCATTGAGCAAGCAGAATGCTGAGGAATAACCCAAGCAGGCTCGCTCCCAAGCCGCTACTCTGCATGTCCACTCACACATAGAGCCACAGTTCGCCCCTGCCCCCTCTCTTTTCTAATTGGGTCCTGCTGCTGTCTCGGCGAATGAGAAGGGAGATTCCCCAGAGATGGGGCTCAGGTAGGTATTAGGGAGGGCTGCTGCACACAAGGTTTTTTTTTTTTTTTTTTTTTTAAACTTTGAGCCTTTACAACCACTTTAATCATTTGAAGAGGTGACCATATACTTTTATCCATATACAGTGCCTTGAAAAAGTATTCACACCCCTTGAAATTTTCCACATTTGCATTGGTAGGTTTGCAGTTGTGCCATACTCTTTCCATTTTCAGATGATGGATTGAACAGTGCTCTGTAAGATGTTCAAAGCTTGAGATATTTTTTTATAACCTAACCCTACTTTAAACGTCTCCACAACTTTATCTCTGACCTATCTGGTGTGTTCCTTGGCCTTCATGATGCTGTTTGTTTACTAATGTTCTCTCACAAACCTCGGAGGGCTTCACAGGACAGCTGTATTTATACTGACATTAAATTACACACAGGTGGACTCTATTTACTAATTAGGTGACTTCTGAAGGTAATTGGTTCCACTAGATTTTAGTCAGGGGTATCATAGTAAAGGGGGCTGAATACAAATGCACGCCACACTTTTCAGATATATATTTGTAAAAAAAATTTGAAAACCATTTATCATTTTCCTTCCACTTCACAATTATGTGCCACTTTGTGTTGGTCTCACATAAAATCCCAATAAAATACATTTATGTTTCTGATTGTAACATGACAAAATGTGGAAAATTGCAAGGGGTATGAATACTTTTTCAAGGCACTGTAGTATGTGTAATTGATGTCTACAAATGTTTGGTGAAATGTAGTAATATACACTACATGGAAATCTTGTACACAATATAAAAAAAGATTACCAGTAGTTTTTTTTCTCTCTCTCTCTCTTGTCCCACTCCCACTTTTATATTTTCTTTTTTCCTTCACTCATTCTACATTTTCTTTAATTATGGTTGTTGAGTTCATTGTTGACATATCATTCCGTGATGGGCCTTTCTGTACTGTCAGAATGTTATTGCCGTACCCTTTCTTATGTTTGTCACAGTGGAATGTGCCTATATGTCCGCATTGATGGAAATGTCGCAATTTTTCTTTGTTGTTTTCCTCTTTTCCTCCCGTGCATTTCTGGGAGGTGTTTGTATTGTATTTTATTAATATTGAAAAAATAAAAATCTATTGCAAGAGAAAAAAGATTAGTAATTGATCTAAATGTGTTTCTACCTGGAAGGCTGCAAAACCTGGAGGAGTGCAATACTGAGGACCAAAGGAAGGAAAGCCTGCACATCAATATATTCATGTCCCATAACTTGCTTTTACTTTTTGGCAGATTTTACAAAGCCAACCAAGAAAATCTGAAGAATAATATCACATAAAATACAAATGTTGGTGTTTACTAAGCAGCAGAGCCAGAAATATCAATTCAGGTTCTTATCTATGTGGCTATAGCAGCTACCCTCCTGAGCCCAAGGCTGCCTGTCCAGCCTTAGTCTCTAGATCACCCATTTTCAACCAGGGTTCCTCCAGATGTGGTTCCTTGAGCTGTGGCTTACTGACCTCCCTAATAGATAATACCTGCATAGTTCTGGGACCAATGTCACTTGGTAAAGTCAGCAGCATGACACCAACAATTCTTTCAACTGTGTGAAAGGGTGGCATTCTGACCACCACTGTAAGGGGGGTATACTTCTCACTGATCACCAATGTAAGGGGAATATTTCCCTCTGACCCTTGATGGATTGTTTTTTAGCAGGCATTCTTTGGGACATTTAAATTATTCCAAGGGTTCTTTTAGGGTAAAAAATCTGAAAAAGGGTTCTCTAGGTACAAGCTTTTTTTCAGCGGGAACTGGGGGAACTCAGTTCTTGGATCTCCAGATGTATGTAATGGCAAGGGGTGTGCTGGAGGGTCTATTGATGCTGGCTGTTGAGGGATCTATTGTTGCTGGCGGATCTGTATTTGCATGGAGATAGGGAGTTCTGTTGCTGTTGGTTGGGGATCTATTGTTGCTAGGCGGTCTTATATTTCTGGGGGGGGGGGTGATTTGTTGCTGGGAGAGATCTAATGTTGAGGGAGGGGTTTATTGATGCTGACTGCTGGGACATCTGATGTTGCTGCCGGGGGTTATTGTTGTTGGGATGGATCTATTGTTGCTGGTTGGGGGGGGGGTCCTCTCTTATTGTTGGCTGCAGGGGATCTATTTCACTGCTTTTCTTGTTATCATTAACAAATTCCATACAAATTACTTGGCACTATAAAATGATACTTGGTTCTGTATTCTCTATAAGGGGCAGTACTAGGAGGTGGATAGGGGGTGAAACCAAGGAACGGTACTTAAAGGTGGCTAGGGGGCAGAGACAAGGGTGATGCAGAAGGACAGAGTTCCTGCACTATTCTCTAAGAAAAAAAAAAGCCCTGTCCAGGTAATAGTGATTATTTTCTCCAATTAATTCAGACTATGAGCAGTACAGTGGCTAAATGGTTAGCGCTTCAGTCTGGCAGTACTAGGGTCGTCGGTTCAAATCCCAACCACGGCACCACCTGCCTGGAGTTTGCATGTTCTCCTTGTGCCTACGTGGGTTTCCTCTGGATACTCCAGTTTCCTCCCACACTCCAAAGACATGCTGGTAGATAATTGGCTCCTGTCTAAATTGGCCCAAGTATGTGTATGCATGAATCTGAGTTAGGGACCTTAGATTGCATGCCCCTTATGCCTGCGTGGGTTTCCTCTAGGTACTCCAGTTTCCTCCCACTTTCCAAAGACATGCTGGTAGGTTAATTGGATCCTGTTTAAATTGGCCCTAGTATGTATATGTATAAATGTGAGTTAGGGACCTTAGATTGTACGCCCCTTCAAGGTTAGGGACTGAGGTGAATATACAATATATATGTAAAGCGCTGCATAAATTGACAGCGCTATACAAGTACCTGTAATAAATAACTAAGTATGTGAAGAGCTCTTTGGGAGGATCCTGACTATCTTTTTAGTCTCACTTAGCTAAGCATGGTATTGCTAGTCAGAAGATGTAGAGCTGTCACCACGGAAGCACCAGAAAGATATGAGAAGCCAGGAGTAAATGCATCCACCTAAATCTGAAATCACAAAGTTAAGTGGGTTGACCTTTCCAAGCAACTTTATGTTGTACTGTAAAAGGAATATTTTACTTACAGTTCTTTAGTAGACTGCAGCATGTCTGACTCCTTCCTCTGCTGCACCAGATCATTGAGTACAACCAAGCGCTTGCGTTCTGCGGCGGCTTGCAGCTGGTGCTTAGAGACCTCCTGGGCCCGCCTTTTCCTTTCTGCCAGCTTTTCATTGGTCATATCATTCATTCCAAATACCGGCTCTGTCATTTCGGGTTCAGGACGGGGAGCAAAGCTTGGTTTCATTTTGACCTGTGACAACGGATTAATAGGATTTCATAGGTCCCTGTGTGAATATTTGCACCCATACTATATATAACGTCATATGGTTGCCATATATCAATGGCGTTCGGCTCCGGTTTACATTGTCTTCCTAGAATGCATGTTTTCCTCATTACTAGGAAGCAGAATAGCTGCATTAAAGGAAATTATATTGAGAGAAATGTGGGGTCTGCTTTTGCTGACCTCCTGAAAATTTCTAGTTTCCAGGCTAAACCTGGCTTCAATGTTATTATTATTATACAGGATTTATATAGTGGCAACAGTTTATGCCGTGCTTTACAAAATAAGGGCAGACAGTGCAATTACAATACAAATTAATACAGGAGGATTCAGAGGGCCCTGCCCATCAGAGCTTTCAATTACATAGTCTGGCTGAAAAAAGACAAAAGTGCATCCAGTTCAACCATTAAAAAAAAAAAATTATAATCCTACACACACAGTTGATCCAGAGGAAGGAAAAAAAAACCTAGCAAAGCAATAAAAAAAAAAATACTTTCTGAACAGGAACAAGCATGCATGAATTAGTGGCAGGAGTGGTAAAAAAAAAGACATCTGGATGCTTGTTTCAGGTCAGAATGTACCAAAGCTAATGGATGTGTGAAAGCCAGGCAAATGGCAATTTCAGAACAATCCATCCAGAGCAGCTCACATATTTCCCTTAGTACAGTTCTCCTTTAACCTGTGTAAGAGAGCAATGCTAATCATCTCACATCTATAAATACTGCATAGTTAATGCATAGTTTTGGAGTCAGAGTTGATCACCACTGAATTCAAAGATGGTTTTCAGCGATTTCACCAGTAGGTGGCACTGCAGGTAAAGTTTGAAAACAAACCTTCTGATCCCATTAAAACCTGTAATTTCTAGAACAACATAGTCCTCAAAGCTGAAGAAACTGCAGTCAGATTGGTACTCTTATATATATTATGGGCATGTAAAAATATTAGTAGCTATTGGTATAACGTTTTCCACATGATATTGTAAATTACTGGGATATTAAAACAACCAGATCCTACCCTAGCCATTCTGAATATAAATATAGACATATATCCAATCCATTATCGGCTCAGTTCACACTAGCTTTGTCAGCAGGTATCAGACAGGCATTTGGGAAGTGTTTTTAACGCTTCTCAAATGCCAATGAAAATTCTGCACATGGCAGCACACAGTGCTGTTCATACGGAAGCGTTAGTGTCGCGTTGCAGCAAAACTTATGCCTCTTGTCTAGTCAGGAGGAGTTGAAGCCTCCCATTCAAGTCTATGGTGCTGCTCCTCAAACACCTGCCAGGCGTTTGTGACGTGTTTGCGGAGCGTTAATACCATTTAACTTCATTATAGGCGTTTGTGGTGCGATTTTTAACGCTTGGAAAACGCCTATCAACCACCTCAAAACCGCGCATGGGGCGTTTGGGGAGCGTTTCAGGAGCATTAAAAACGCTTCCCAAACGCCTGTCAAATGCTATAGGGGCGTTTGGCAAGAGTTAGAAATAAAGTCAAGTGTGAACAAGCCCTAAGGGACACATATTCTTCTAGCATTAAGACTTACCATTACTAGACACGGGAAAAAAGACTTAGCTCCTTCTCTAAAAGACGTCATTGAGCGAGTCCAGACCCACTTCATCTAAAAGAAGTCACTGAGCGAGTCCAGGCCCACTTCATCTAAAAGAAGTCACTGAGCGAGTCCAGGCCCACTTCATCTAAAAGAAGTCACTGAGCGAGTCCAGACCCACCTCATCTAAAAGAAGTCACTGAGCGAGTCCAGGCCCACTTCATCTAAAAGAAGTCACTGAGCGAGTCCAGGCCCACTTCATCTAAAAGAAGTCACTGAGCGAGTCCAGACCCACTTCATCTAAAAGAAGTCACTGAGCGAGTCCAGGCCCACTTCATCTAAAAGAAGTCACTGAGCGAGTCCAGACCCACTTCATCTAAAAGAAGTCACTGAGCGAGTCCAGACCCACTTCATCTAAAAGAAGTCACTGAGCGAGTCCAGACCCACTTCATCTAAAAGAAGTCACTGAGCGAGTCCAGACCCACTTCATCTAAAAGAAGTCACTGAGCGAGTCCAGGCCCACTTCAACTAAAAGAAGTCACTTAGCGAGTCCAGACCCACCTCATCTAAAAGAAGTCACTGAGCGAGTCCAGACCCACTTCATCTAAAAGAAGTCACTGAGCGAGTCCAGACCCACTTCATCTAAAAGAAGTCACTGAGCGAGTCCAGACCCACTTCATCTAAAAGAAGTCACTGAGCGAGTCCAGACCCACTTCAACTAAAAGAAGTCACTGAGAGAGTCCAGACCCACTTCATCTAAAAGAAGTCACTGAGAGAGTCCAGACCCACTTCATCTAAAAGAAGTCACTGAGCGAGTCCAGGCCCACTTCATCTAAAAGAAGTCACTGAGAGAGTCCAGACCCACTTCATCTAAAAGAAGTCACTGATAGAGTCCAGACCCACTTCATCTAAAAGAAGTCACTGAGCGAGTCCAGACCCACTTCATCTAAAAGAAGTCACTGAGCGAGTCCAGGCCCACTTCATCTAAAAGAAGTCACTGAGAGAGTCCAGACCCACTTCATCTAAAAGAAGTCACTGAGCGAGTCCAGACCCACTTCATCTAAAAGAAGTCACTGAGAGAGTCCAGACCCACTTCATCTAAAAGAAGTCACTGAGCGAGTCCAGACCCACTTCATCTAAAAGAAGTCACTGAGCGAGTCCAGGCCCACTTCATTTAAAAGAAGTCACTGATAGAGTCCAGACCCACTTCATCTATGAGAAATCTTTAGCTTACCTAAACGATAGAATTACCAAATTTGACAAAGCTTGGACTCCCCGGTCCGACTGGTTCAGAACTGGAACCTAAGATATTATTATGTTTAACCTTTTCTTGGATACTCTAAAATGATTATTTTGTGGAACTAGTAGGACTGTTAGGAATTATTCAATATATCCTTTTTTCTCTTTGTTAAACTTTACCGCAGCACCTACACTGTGATATTGTTTAGCTTTTCAGTGTCCTATTTTTGTTTTTGTTTTTTTTGTTGTTGTAACTATATTTGTAATAACAAATAAAAATGTATTATGGAAACAAAACCTGTCATTCCTCCCATTCCTATATTCATAAACAGTACCACCATTAGAAACTGTGGGGTCCCATACAATCTGCCTTACAGGGCCCCCCTTACAGCATGACCAATAGGGGACAAGGGACTTTAAATACCTTATTGTGCACTCGCGTTAATCGCACTGGGTACGGCTCCCAGCAATTAAATATAAGAACTCACCAGTTTAGCAGCAGGGTTACAGAGGGGACTATGTACTCTATTATATGGTCAAGAGGAGTAATCCTCCATGCTGCAGCTCTTGACAATTAAATTAAAGTTCCGGCCTGCCCCGCTAAATTGATATAGAAGAGGACGTAAGTTTAATTCAATTGTCGGAAGTCGCAATACTCAGGATTACTCAGCCTGCTCCCAAAATGAATAAACAGTTCTCTCTCTGTCCCCAGCCACCTCTGCTGAACTGATGGGGCCTGGGGAACTGTTATTTAATCACTGGGAGCCAAAGCCTGTGGGATTACTGTATGTGCACCCAAAGGTATTTAAAGAGTCCACTCTATGCGCTGGGCTCCCTGCTGAACTGATGGGGCCCGGAACAGGAGGGCCAGCTCTACCCCCTATCATTGCCCTGTTCATATATATATATATATGTGTGTATATAAAACCTCTACTGATAAATATTTATTATATTAACCCTAAATTACCTGCGTGTCCAGGGTGCTCTTGTAAGACAGCATCAATTCATTCTTCTCTCTTAAATATTTTGCTCTTTGAGCTGCCAGTCTATAGAAAACAACATAGCCATGTAAATAAATATTCATTCCAATAATTCATCCAATGATTGGAAAGGGTGAGCAGATTTTATTTCTTTTTTTATTTATTCCAGGTATTTATATAGTGCAGAAAAATGACACGATGCTTTAAATACAATTTGTTCACATCACTCCCTGTCCTCGTGGAGCTTACAATCCAAGGTCCCTATCTCACAAATGTGCATGCACAAACATTCTAGGGCCAATTAGGGCAGGGGCTAATTCAACTACCAGCATGTCTTTAGAGTGTGGATAGAAACCAGAGTACCCGGATGAAACCCACAAAAGGACAAGAAAATGCAAACTCTACACAGGCAGAACAGATGATCACTTTATAGAACTGTCTTTGGTATATGAGACTACCCCAAGAGGAATGGAAACTATTTATAAGTTGGATCAGGATATTGTTTTCATTTGCTACCTCTATGTATGTTACCCAGGGCCGTGGATAAATAGGTACCACCAGCCCTGTACGGGGCCCAGGCGGGTGAATCGGATGTGGGCAGGGAGGGTGATCAGCACAGTAGGGGGGCGATTACTGGAACTTATCCCCTGTATGGCTCTCTCTGCAGCAGCTAAAAGCTGGATCCCCTCCCGGCTGGCTTGCAACTGCTGTAGAGAGGGCCATACAGGGGATCGGTTCCAGTAATTGCCCCCCACTGCAACTATCATCCCCCCTGCTGCCCAGGTCCCCCTGTGTGCCCCTACCCCCTCAGTGCTGCCGGCTTCCCTTCTTTCCTCCCTGCAAGCACACACTAGGATCTTTCAGGATGGAGAGTGGGGGAAGGGTCTGGTAAATCTGTCACATTTACCAGCCCCTTCCTTTCCTAAATGAAAACAAGAAGTGATCAGTACTGATCACTCACTGTGTTCGTTCATAACTGAAGCATAGTAAACTGTTTTGTGTTTTTTTTGGTGGGGGGAGAGCTGTTAGGTTGGCTGTATGGTGCCCCTCAGTTTCTAGTAACAGTGATGACGTAACCACATTTGTCTAAACACAAGTTATGCAGTATTATACTGTATCCAGATTCTACGGGACAGTTCACACCTAAGTGTTCTGTTGCAGTGCGTTATTGCACACCCATTAATGCACACTATGGCTCATGTTGGTGCAAGTTGCGTTTGGGCAGCCAGTTCATTATGAATGTGCTGCCAAAACACAACCGATGAAAAGATGTGCATGACATTTTTTTTTAATGCAGCATAACAGATTGCATCCTATATGCTGGGCGCTACTGTACCACGTGTTAGGGTGCCATTCACAAGGAATGGCGCCAGAACACACCAAACACAGAGCAGGTGCATTGTGGTAATGCCGAATAACGGTTTAGTGCCCACTGCCACAACACGCAAGTATGAATGGGCCCTAATATATTCATTCACTATCATTTGTGCCCCACTATCGCACACACACTTTCATAATATAACAAAATGCTGTAAAGTTTCATTTTTTAAAAATAAATATAAATTGCTTTAATAATAATGTGAAAGTGCAGTAAGACTGAGCCCAGGCTGGGCGATGATGGTGCCTTGTGGGGTTGGGTTCATGACAACCTAGGGTACTTGAAGGGGAGTTCAGCTATTTATCAATGAACCTAGAAGACTGAGGACATGTAGTGGCAGCAAAAATAGAACTGTGGGGGCATCAGCTCTGAAATAAAGGTAAGTATAGCAGCAAAAGCCACATTTTTTATTTTTAACTGTGCTGGGCTGCCTTGAATTCAGTTTTAAGTATCATACACACTAGGGGGGTACAATTGGGGGGGTCAATGGTGGAGAAGGATCTGGGAGTTCTGGTAGATCACAAGCTTAATAATGGCATGCAATGCCAAGCTGCGGTTTCTAAAGCGAGCAAAATCCTCTCTTGTATTAAAAGAGGTATAGACTCCAGAGAGAGATATATCATATTACCCCGGTACAAATCATTAGTAAGACCTCATCTGGAATATGCAGTTCAGTTTTGGGCACCAATTCACAAAAAGAACATTGGGGAACTGGAGAAAGCACAGAGAAGGGCAACCAAACTGATAAGAGGCATGGAGGAGATCAGCTATGAGGAAAGATTAGAGGAACTGAATGTATTCTCTCTTGAGAAGAGGAGATTAAGGGGGGGACATGATCACCATGTATAATACATAAGGGGGATATGATCTCCATGTATAATACATAAGGGGGGATATGATCTCCATGTATAATACATAAGGGGGGATATGATCTCCATGTATAATACATAAGGGGGGATATGATCTCCATGTATAATACATAAGGGGGGATATGATCACCATGTATAATACATAAGGGGGGATATGATCACCATGTATAATACATAAGGGGGGATATGATCTCCATGTATAATACATAAGGGGGATATGATCTCCATGTATAATACATAAGGGGGATATGATCTCCATGTATAATACATAAGGGGGGATATGATCTCCATGTATAATACATAAGGGGTGATATGATCTCCATGTATAATATATAAGGGGGGATATGATCTCCATGTATAATACATAAGGGGGGATATGATCTCCATGTATAATACATAAGGGGGGATATGGTCTCCATGTATAAATACATAAGTGGTTCATATAGTGAACTCGGTGTAGAGCTATTCACCCTGAGGTCATCACAGAGGACAAGGGGGCACTCTTTACATCTGGAGGAAAAGAAATGTAATCTCCACACACGGAAAGGTTTCTTCACAGTGAGAGCTGTGAAAATGTGGAATAGACTCCCTCAAGAGTTGGTTCTGGCCAGCTCAGTGGATTGCGTTACAAAAGTCCTGGATTTTTTCTTGGATACACAGAATATAACTGGATATAACATTTATAGGTAAAACTGATCCAGGGAGTATCCGATTGCCTCTCGGGGATCAGGAAATATTTTTTTTCCCCTGCAGGAGCAAATTGGATCATGCTTTGCTGGGGGGGGGGGGGGGGTTGCCTTCCTCTGGACCAACTGTGGGTATAGGATTATAACTTTTATTTATTTATTTTTAATTTTTTAATGGTTGAACTTGATGGACTTTTGTCTTTTTTTCAGCCAGACTAACTATGTAACTATGTATATGAAGAGTTGCGTGACCATATTGGAAATTTCTATTTTAGCAAAATTTTCACAGTGTATTTGTTGAACACTACTCATGTCACCATAGCACAGTTAAGTATTTAATCTTTTCTAATCTATTCTATTTTTTTCATTATTTTCTATTCTATTCTAATGTATTCTGTTCAAATTCTTTCTATTCAAAATTCGAAAGGCAGTTTTATTCTTCCTGTTTTATTCTATTCTGTTGTTTTTCTATTCTATTCTTTGATTCTCTATTCTATTCTAAATTGTTCTATTCTATTCTAATTGATTCTATTCTATTCTATTCCTTTATTTTCTGTTCTATTTTGATCTGTTTTACTCTATTATTTTCTATTCTATTCTTTGATTTTCTAGTCTAATCTTTTCTATTCTATTCTTTGATTTTCTATTCTAATCTTTTCTATTCTATTCTAATGGATTCTATTCCTGTATTTTCTATTCTATTTTGTTCTGTTTTACTTATTATTTTCTACTATATTCTTTTCTATTCTTTTATTTGCTATTTTTTTCTATTTCTTTTTTTCTGTTCTACTTTATTCTATTCTCGTTTTCAAATTCAAATTGGTTTTTGGAATTTGTTTCTGAATGTGTTTTCTAATCGATTTGAATTGTGGCTGAATTTCATTTAGTTATTTCGGATTCATTTAAATTTGTTACTATTGTAATTTGGAGTTCGGATACATCTCAATCTCTGAATAACTGAAAATTTGTCCAAATTTCGATTCGGAACCATACAAACTGCACATGTCTACTGTATACGGCAATCTTCAACTACTTCCTCTTGCTGGTGATTGATCTAGTGGCTACTAAATCTCTGTATAGGAATCAGGACCTCTTTCTGCTGTTGATCTTTCTAATAATAACTAAAAATCCATATAGCAAAACCAAGATATCCTTCCATCTGCTGGTGATCCTTCTAGTAATTACTAAAGATCTATATAGAGGAATCAGGACCTCCTTCCTCCTGGTGATCCTTCTAATGACCCCAAAATTCTATTCACTTTTCCCACTGCCAGCCCATGCTGTTTGCACATTTTACAATTATTTGAAATAAACACCCCATATCTTTTTTTTCTCTGTAGTTCTGGCCAAAACTGTACCCCCAAAATTATACCCTGTCAGAAGATTATTTTTCCCTTAGTGCATTATTTTGCATGCAGATAAGTTAAAGTGGAGGCAAGTCAAAACCTAACTAGGCTTAAATCTATTCCAATCCCCATTCTAACTGTATTCTGTCTACCCTTTAAAAGTTACTATGTATTGCTTTGGTCACAGTATGCTGAAAAATAAAATAGTAAAAAAAACAAAAAATGCAATAAAAAATAAACAAAATAATAGAAACATTTGAAAAAAATACAAATTCAATTATTATTGTTATTTTCACCAAAGAAATGTAGCAGAATACATTTTGACCTAAATTTATGAAGAAATGTTATTTATTTGCAAAATATTATAACAAAACTGAAGAAAAGTCTTTTTTTTTTTTCAAAAGTGGTCATTAAATACCACCAAAAGAAAGCTCTATTTGTGTGAAAAAAAATGATAAAAATTGTATATGGGCACAGTGTTGCATGACTGCGCAACTGTCATTCAAAGTGTGACAGTGCTGAAAGCTGAAAATTGTACTGGCAGGAAGGGGGCATAAGTGCCTGGTATTGAAGTGGTTAAAAAGGGAAGATAAAATGGGCTTAGAATGGGGGTGGGAGTAGAATTCAGGCACAAATTTTCTGACCTATAATTTCAAATTCTTTCCGGGTGTTTCTGCTGCCATCTAGTGATTTAGGGGCTTACAGCTGATCTTCAGGTTTCCTGTCATTTTAAATAGTTTGTTTAGACCAGTGGTCTCCAAACTATGGCCCGAAGGCCAGATGCGGCCCTTTGCTTGACTCTATCTAGCAATTGGACCTTATTCCTCCAGCTGACACCAATATTGAGGCACTATTCCTCCCACTGAAGCCATCAATGGGCCACTATTACTCATACTGACACAGTCCATGAGGCACTATTTCTCCCATTGATACCAACCATGGGGCACTATTCCTCCTGTTAGAACCAACAATGGGGCACTATTCCTCCTGTTAGACCAATGATGGAGGAGTGTTTACTCCCACTGAAGCCAAGACATTTTCTACTCACACTGGCCACAGTCCGGCCCCCCTAAATCCTGAAGGATATTACACTGGCCCTTTGTTCAAAAAGTTTGGAGACCCCTGGTTTAGACCAAGCTCATAATTGTGAAAATTCCCTTCATGGACACAAAAAAAGGGTCGGAAATTTCTAACTCTTCCCCTTTATTCCCAAACCTGAAAAATAAAGTTTTGGTTGGAGTTACAGCAGAAATAATGTTGGTAAATACTCACCTCTGCTCCTGTTAGTCGACGTCTTCTCTCTGGCTTTTTGGAGGTGTGGAATCCTCTGCCGTTCTCTGTTTGGCCTGCTGGGAACTCCCACACATTCATACAAGAATTGATTCATCCATGGCACCCGATAGATGCGCAGCTCAGTGTACAGTGTAAGGAAAATTGCAGAGATGCAGGTAAGAATCCTTTATTGCAGAAGAAACATTTTGGGGTTGCTTTACTAAATGTAAATAGACTGTGCACTTTGCAAATGCAGTTGCATCCATTTTCCCCAGAGCTTAGTGAATCTGGTGAAGCTCTGCTGATTTCCCTCAACCAATCATGTACAAGCAAAAAAAGTTTTTTTGGTATTTTCATTGCACCTGATTGGGTATTCTTTACAGATTGAAGCTTCACCACATTTACTAGGGTCTAGGAAAAATGAGTGCAACTGTAGTTGCAAAGTGCTCAGTCTAATTGACTTTAGTAAATCAACTCCAGTATGTCTCCTCTGTAATAAAATACATATCTGCTTGAAGTCTTTTCATTTAAGGCCACAGTTCTACATTAAGTAAAGCAGAAAAACTTTTAATGCAAAATTTGTTTGCAGGCTCGTTCTTTGCTATTATTCTCAGTTATTCTGAGAAGGGGGTTGAAGGAAATTCTGCTATTGTCAGTCATATGCATGATCTCTTATGCAGTGGATATAAAAAGTCTACACATCCCAGTTAAATGTCAGGTTTCTGTGATGTAAAAAAACAAGACAAAGATAAATAATTTCAGAACGTTTTCCACCTTTAATGTGACCTATAAACTGTACAAAGTGTTCATCTTGGAATAAGTATTGAGCATTGCACTTCAGCTCTGCACTTCAGTGAATGCACAAGGCGAGAAGCCACAGCAGACAACTTCAATTACTAAACAGACTAAAGGTGACCTGTTTTCCCATCCAGCTCTTTTAGCTCTTATCAAGTCTGCTTCTTCATCTCACCACTTTGTAACATGCACCTTCCACTCCTCCTTCTCACAGTTGCATCCTCTCTCTTCAAACTATCTCTCCTTCATCCCCCTTCTCCACCCCACAGTTTACATATATCACCCTCACTCCTGTCTTCACCTTATTACTGTACTCATCAGCTCCTGCTAATTTTGAACCCACATACTAATAAAACCTTCAGGACACTGCAACCTGTCCCTCCATATAAGTCATACTCCCATATTACTTCCCTCACCCTTCTGCTTCTCTTTAGCTCCCTCTTATTCTGTCTTCTATCTTGTTTTTAGACATTCCCTGAAAACTCATGTCTTCAGGGAAGCCTATCCTGCCTCTACCTAACACCTAAACTTTCATTTTCTACTTATCCCCACAGTTATTACCTTTTGCATCACTCATGAATGTAAGCTCTTATGAGCAGGACTCTCTTAACTTTGTCTCGGTTTGTATTGTAACTTTACTGTCTCCTTTTACATTGTAAAGCTCTGCACAAACTGCTGGCTCTATATAATCCCTGTATAATAATAATAAAAACATTTGGAACTATATGTGAAGTCACCCCACCCAACCAAGGCAGCATGTGACTCCTTGTTTTAAACCTAAAAAACAAAATTTTATGTTTTGCAGCTTAGCAATTCTTAAATGTGGTGGCTGCATTAGTTTTCTTTTGTTGGATTTTTTTAAACTTCATTTTAACCTGGTGATCCAGCTAGTAACACACTTCTTGTCTTAGGGTGTTTCCACTTTGAATGAAAGAGCAGCAAAGACACCCCCAAGGGTGTGAAACTTTTTGAGAACACTACTTGTTCAGGGACTAAATTGAGGTCCCAATCTACTTGTCCCTCATGAAAATCTACATGATAATCTACAGATAACAAAAAAAACATTTTAACCAAAACCATATTTAAATCGGAGGTGATTTTAGAAATGTTGGGGGCTTTTAAAATCAAAAGGAGCTTTATGGGGACTTAAACGTGTAATATTTTTAACATTGCTCAGTTTATTTCCTCCTCCCTGTCTGTCTCCTGCACCGCCCCCGGGGACTAGCAGGGAGGGTAAAGACCTTGCAGTGTAATGAGCACTGATTGGCTGCTCCTCAGGAAAGGGTGAGTCAGGTCTTTTCCTTTATCCCTTTCGCTGCCAGAGCCGTTTTTGCGTTTTTTGCACATATTTAAAAAATCATTTTAGGCCTGAAGATTACATAAAACCCCCAAAATGATATATTTTCTGAAAGCAGAGACCCTAGAGAATAAAATAGCGGTAGTTCCAATTTTTTATGTCACATGATATTACCGCAAAATTTCAGTAAAAAATACAAGTGAGTTCATTTTAGGGCACGAAAAAGCAATAAATTACCCTATTTTGTAAAATATAAAAGATATCCAACATGTCAAACTTTAAATTTGTGCGCACTCGTGAAATGGCGACAAACTTCAGTATCCTATATTTTCTATAGGCGACAGTTTTAAAACCCCTTATAGGTCATCAGTATAATGTACAGAGGAAGTCTGGTGCTGTAATTATTGCTCTCATTCTGGCATGTGTGGCGATATGTAACATGTGCATTGCAATCGACGTTTTGATGCGTAGGCACCCCAGCGTGTGCTTTTACATTTGTACGTGCATATATGTGGGGGTCCTCAATTTTTTTTGTTGAGGGAAAGTTATGTGCTTGGGTGCAACTTTCAATTTTTACAATAAAAAAAAAATGTTTTTTTTTTACAAAGTCCCCTATGTGATGTTTTTTTGGTGGCAAGTTCTCTTTATTGAGACATCCAAGGTCTAAAAGACCCTGGATGTCTCCCCTCTGCTTCAGTTAATGTAATGCAGTGCACATCGCACTGCATTTTATTCTTTCCCGGCCTCCAAGGCCGGGAATCTCTCAACGGGGACCCGGAACTGACATCATAACATCACTTCTGGGCCAGGACAAAAAAGGGAGGGCAGCGGATATGCCGCTCTCCTCCCTCCCCTCTAGCTGGCGGCAGGGGGGCGGTCTCGGTCCTGCAGATGGGCAATCAGAGCCCGCGAGACCTCACACGGGGGGAGGTTCACACGGGGCGGGGGGAGAGGCTGGCACTAAGTGGAAGCAATCGGCGGCAGTGCTGCCGCCCAAATGCTTTTGCCTGACAGGTGAGCCCTGCTGCTTGCCCACAGCAGGGCTAAAGGTTGAAAAAAACGACATGTCTCAGGCGATACAAATTCAACATCCCCGCAACACTGGATAGCAGCATTGTCAATCTGTAGAGAGAATAGTGTTAGAGACGCTAGAATATTTAGAGGAACTTGACTAAATTAAAGCCAAACTCCAGCGAACACTTTTTAAACAGTTACAGCAACAGTTTTTTCTTTCCTTTTGGGATAAAGTTTTTACATAAATGAATAAAAGCTGACTATTGTAGGCACCCCTGTCAGTGGTAAATGGTTTGTCACAACCCTCTAACTGCCACCTTTGCTGGACAGCTTGGTCTTTTAAAGGAAGTTGAAAATAAGAGACTTACTGGCTGGTTCACCAGGTGAAAATAAAGGAAAAAAGCCTACAAAAGAGAAAACGATTGCAGCCACCATATTTAAGGACTGTTAAGCAGCAACATAATACGTTTCTGTTTGTTTTTACTAGTGCTTTATTATAATATATAGATCCCCCCCACACATTATTTATATATATATATATATATATATATATATATATATATATATATATACACATATACATACATACATATACACACACACACACTAATGAATGAACTGAGATCTGGCATATCTTTGAGGTTGCCCCAACCTCCTTAATGATTCAGCAACACTGACTCAAGGAAGACAGCTGACTGAAGACTCCCCAATGTGTGAGAGCTCCAACCCATAAAATGTCAGCTGCTCAAATCAATATATATGTAACATGTAAAAGCTGCATATGGGTAAGGCCCTAGACCCAGATAACCCACAACTAAGTTATATGATGTCAGAGGCTGTGTAAAGCGATGTGTAAGATGTTAGATGAAAAGGACATTTACTCATCAGCAAGCTGAATCTGTTCCAGTCTGCCCAGCAATTCCTGGTCTTGCTTCTCTTTTTCCTCCTTCCCTCGCCTATCCACCATCTGCTTAGTCAGTGACTGGTAATATTGCTCCTGTTTTATTAATGCTGGAGGGGTCAGAGGCCTCTTCTGAAAAATGTATGATCTCTAGGAGGGATAAAAGGTACATAATGATTGTTAGGAAAAAAGTGTGAATCATGCTTAATAATATTAAAGCCTAATCTAAGGGTTGTTACATATGGCAAAGAATTCAGTTTGGTGATTTGGCCATGTTTACCAAAATTGTGTAACGAGGCCATTTTAGGTAGGAACTTATGGCATTTAACCCCCCACCCTCCCTTCATCTGATGTCATGGCCTGCAGACTCCCTTCTGGATCCTGGGAGGACCCCGGCTCTAGAAATGTCCACGTCATGCTGGCAGAGACATGGATAATGGAATAAGGATCCCATCTCTGATGCGCAGTAAAAGACAGAAGATCTGGGACCCAAATCTCACATGAATTTGGTGAGTAAAGGGTGCCTTTAGGTAAGCTAATTTTTATTTTATTGCCAGCATTTAATTAGAGGGGAATGGGGACAAGTGGGGATTTGAAGGGCAGGAGCCCAGAGATCATCTTTAAATGGCAAGTGTACCTTCAGACAAAGTACACTTACCTACTCTGCCTAGACTTACTGGGCTACACTACCCAACCCCAGCCAACTGCATACTTACCCTATTAGGACAGGAGCAGCCTACTCCAATGTTTACATCTTACTTGTTAAAGCCTTCCTTACGGCTCACAGCATAGGGTGTCCTGATAGACTTGTTTAGGGCCATTTCCCAACGGTTTCCATTTTTAGGAGACGGCACTGTACAAATCTATGAAGTCACGTTACATAGGCTTGGCGAGATGAAGAAGATTTATCCAATGGCGTAACCAATAGAGCAGTGGCTGCTCAGGGCAGTAAGTAGATGAAGGAGGTGGGGATGGATAGTTTAGGTCAGTAGGACTGAAGAAATGAGGAAGGGTTGTAACAGCGCAAACACTGCAAAGTCCTGGGAAATGGTAGTATGGGGTGATCGTGGTATTAGTGGCTACTGTATGAAGAGCGTAGGATTCCGTGTGGCACTGAGGGCAAGGCTTCCAAATAAGCTGTAGCAACTTCTGTAGATGAGAAAAAGGAGAGAAGCGCCTCTAAGTGCAATAAGTCTTTTAATTCAAGTCTAAATGTTGAAACACTCACATGTGTGAAGTAATCATAAGCATAAAAACCGTGGTTAACAATAGTTAACGGTGGGGTGGTAACCCAGGTGAAGAGCCGTCATCTTACTGCGATGTGGGGAGGTCAGCTCTTGGCTGGAACAGCGTGGTGGCTGGAGGGGAACAGCGGTGAGGCCGGTCGGCGTGCACGTCCTCCCTCAGAGCCGGATGGAACGCACGCTGGAGCGCAGCGGCGGCGTGGCCGTGATGACGTCAGATCCCAGGGTGCACTGCAACGCGTTTCGGAGCATGCACTGGCCGTGGAAGGCGGAAGTGCGTTCCTTTTTCAAGCAGCACCCCACCGTTAACTATTGTTAACCACGGTTTTTATGCTTACGATTACTTCACACATGTGAGTGTTTCAACATTTAGACTTGAATTAAAAGACTTATTGCACTTAGAGGCACTTCGCTCCTTTTTCTCTTCTAGGTCAGTAGGACTAACCAGGGTGACTTACTTTGTCTGAAATCACACTCACCCTTTAAAATGACCCAGTCATTAAAAAGAAAATCCCAATCAAGTGTACCTGCAAAATAAAATAGTGAATACTTTCTTTTTCTGCTGCCTATACCATCTAAGTGCTGCATGTGTCAACAGAAATCCTCTGCTGAAATCTGCTAAGAAACCAACACTACTGGGAGTTACATAGTTAGTCTGGCTGAAAAAGGACAAAGGTCCATCCAGTTCAACCATTAAAAAAAAAGTTATAATCCTACACCCACAGTTGATCCAGAGGAAGGCAAAAAAACCCCATCAAAGCATGATCCAATTTGCACCTGTAGGGGAAAATATTCCTTCCTGATCCCCCAGGAGGCAATTGGATATTCCCTGGATCAACTTCACCTATAACTGTTAGTATCCAGTTATATTAATCTCTTAATATAGTGTTAATCTCTTTGGCTCTCTGAACTATTAACCTTCGAACTTGACTGTAGGATACAATAGACATTGGGAGAAACCAGTGAGCACTGCAGGTCCAAAGAATGTCAATACTCCTGGAAATGTTGATTTCTTAGCTGAGGATAACTATTGAACCATGCAGGGTTCTGGCAGTGGGGGCAAAGTATGTATTCACACTTACAGATTACACTTGCTTGGGGATTATTTTTTAATGTCAGGATCTCATTCAGCTGATTGCATTAACCTGCATTTCTAATAAGTATACAATGAAAAGGTTACATAGTGAAAATGCTACATATTCCATTTAATTCTCAGTTTATTGACAACTTTTAAAAATTGCAGAAATCTTCTTTATTCAAATACCACTGTGCTTTAATCAATAATCATAATAATAAGAATGATAAGAATAACAGGTGTCAGTAATAAATTCAGTGTGTCAGTGACATCTTATCACTCTTCATTCAGTTTAGCTCGGCCAGTGTCATTATGGGGGCCAGTGGTGTATTTAGGTTTTGTGCTGCCCTAGGCAACACAAAAATTGCCCACCCCCTTGCATAAAGAGCCTGACATTGACCAATAACACCCCTGACCTCCACCCGATCCTTTCACTACCACTGCCCCCCATACACCAGCCACCATCCCCCATGGTGAGAGAGAGAAAGACACTCACCTTTACAGCTCTGGACATCCCCAGGAACGAGAGTTGGGCTCTGCATACACTGTCATGAAACCCGCAGCATCTCTCGGAACACACCAGGTCCCCATTCCGCATGTGTTCCTTCTTCCGTCCCTTCTTCCAAGGGGCAGTGCTACCCCCCCTAAGAAATGCCGCCCAAGGCAAATGCCTTGTTTGCCTTGTGGTAATTACACCCCTGATGAGAGCAGCAATGGTCACACCGACAAACAGAATATGTACTCACATAAAAATCTGTGTTCCTAGCATTGCGTTCATTCCTGATGGCTTCCGCGACCCCCATGTTATACGCTGCGTCTTTTTGACTTTGTTCTCGAATTACATGAGATTTGATCTGTATAGAAAGAAAAAGTAGAAATTTGAAGACCTCAATACAACAAACCTACAAGAGTGAGTAGGCTGCTAGGAATAACTGTGCTCTAGCAATGACATTATGATCAACACTGTACTTTACATTATGTAAATTGGATCTGTGCTTCACTAGTGCGGAAGAGTTCTTCACACTATTTTTCTATCATTACTAAAAACAGATGCTAAAAATGATATTAATTCATTGGGGGTTTGGTTTAGTTAGGTTAGTGGTAGGTGTTCTGCCTCCAGCAGGGAAAATTCAGCCTGCAATATTACATTGGCCACTAGATGGAGTCAGTAAAAAAAATACTGTTTTACAGAAAGTAGAGACTGTTTAGATAAGAGTTACGAGTTAATAAAAATACCCATAATTCTGAGAGAAAGGGATTAGATGCTTCTTGGGAATTCAGATTCCATCTTAGATGGGAGAAAAGGAGCCAGAACACCTGTTGAACTGGAACTTGCATTCTTTTGCATCCCCTAACAGAAGCATCGCTGGTGAGAATCACTTATCGCCATCTATAGCCTAACTATTCTTTGTGTTTTTTGTATGTTCTTACATTGATTGTATGTATTTCTCATCTGTTTTTTCCTAATAGTTTCACCCACCCTGTTCTGTTAATAAAGCTTTATGATTACATTCAGTCTGGCTTACTGCAGAATAGGAGGGTTTAGCTGCATGTTGAGTTACACACAGAGAAACATGTACAGAGGACAGAATTTTAGGATTAGATTTTAGCAGCTGAAGTGCAGGTGGAAGCTAATTATTAAAGTGTTACTAAACCCAGGACCCTGTATTCACTATATCTGGTCTCCCACAGTACACAGAACATGGAATTGTAAATATAAACTGCTAAATACCTTTTCTCATCAGCAGTTAGAGCAGTCTTGTGACTTCTATCAGTGTTCAGCAGAGCATATGTTAAAGCTTGTAGGAGGAGTTTTCTTTCTGTTCTAGGAGGATGCAAAACCCCTGACCTCTGTCTGGGCAGTGCTGATTGGCCCTGTGCTGATCGCATGCACTCCCCCCCAAAAACAAAACCTCTCTAGCAATACACACTAAACTGAGCATGTGCAGAATGGCTACGGTTCAGTCTGGATCAGGGGCTAAGACGTGGACATTTGAACAAGAGGAGGAGCAGAGAAGTCAGGATCAAAAGGCCTTTTTTACACAGTGCACAGGATTAACCCCTTAGGTTCCACAGTGAGTATGTCAAGCATGCTTTACTGCATATACAGACTGATTTTGCTGTTGTGGGTTTAGTAACACTTTAAGGGCACCTTTTAGGGGGTTAGGATTAATGGTAGGGTCAGGGTTAAAACCATTTTTTTTTTGTTTTGGATAGAATGGGGAAGGTTTACACCCTCTGTTAATCTTTTACTGCTGTCTACGTCCACACTGAGGAGGCTCACCCCTCTATATGTACTGGTGACTGTTGACACTGAAATGAAAATGAAACAAAATCCAAAATTTTAGAGCTGTTCCCAGAACAAGAGATAAAAGGAAATCTTCTAATGGGGACACATTTTGGGAGAGTTCCTCAAATTTTCTGTTGCACCTCAGGGGCAGGAAGCAAAGGGAAATTTCCATAACAGTACAGAGACAGTGAAAAAATAACCTGACAGGTGTTTAAGCCCTTCCCTACTCTATCTAACACCAAAAAAATAGTTTTGGTTATGCATGCACTTTAAGCATTAAAAGCCAGAAAAAGTGTTAGGCCTGATGGGTTAAAGTGTATCTAAACCCCCACAAATGTAGTATACTACAGCTTACCAGTCCTTAGATGTGGTGGCTGCAGTGATCTTTTTCCAGTTTATTCAAATTTACTTTTTACTTTTCACCTGTCCCTGGCCACGCTCACTTCTCCATTGTGGAGGCAGCCATGGTTGTCATCCAGGCAGAACTACAAACCTATCTGCCTTTGTTCATCTCCATTACATTGGTGTGTGGGGTGGGGGGAGTGTGGAGATGAGTAGTTTACAGAAGAAAGATACATTTGATTTTGCTTTACTTCCAGAATATCTTACAAGGACATGGTCACTGCATGTCTGGCCAGATCAACAGGTATTTTCTATACTTGCTGATAATGTTCTGAGCCCTGCCCCCCCCCCCCCCCCCCCCACCAAAAAAAACAGCAAACCTATCCTACATCTTGTTTTTAGCACAGTAGAGAGAATCATAATGACTGCCGTGCAGGGGCGGACTGACCATTTGGGAACTCGGGCAATGCCCGAGGGCCCTGGGTCAGTAGGGGGCCCCATGAGATGCCCCTGGTACCTTTTCATAGGCTTTTTTGGGTGTGGTTTGATTGTGGGCGAGGACACAGGGGCCCCATGATCCCCTATTGCCCGGGGGCCCCATGAGTTGTCAGTCCGCCCCTGCTGCCGTGGAATTGTTCTTCCTTCACTTTCTATCATAAAGACCAACAGGCCAGATCTGACATATGTTATTGTAGGCAATACCTGAGACTTTAGGATGGCTTCTTGGTCTTTCATGTGCTGGTATTGCTGTAATATTCTCTCCTCCTCCTTATCTTTCAGTTTTCTCTCCTCTGTGAAGTACACCGGGATATTTTTCTGGGCCCGCTGTAGACACAGGTAGCACAGTTCCTATTAAAAAAGAGACAACGGAAAGACTGCTGTGAACTCCATGCAGCTCTATAGCAAATAACACTGTCCACATTTCACATTTACATATTTTTGTTTATGACTCCAGCCAAATAAATGCAACAAGCTTGGTTTACAAAGATGGATGAGTTATTATACCATCACTACTTACATAGTTGGTAAGATTGACTAATGACACTGTTTCATCCAGTTCAACATGTGTATGTGTGTTTATGTCTGTAAGGAAATATGTCTTATTACCTGGCATTTATTTTGTATAATGCCTCCATTTCTAGACATTTAGTCTCGGTTTTGTAACTTCTCTCTTCTTTTCTTAGACTAGTTTCACTTCTGTAAACGGAACTACCTTATATGATATCCCTCAACTATTTGCAGTTTCTGTTCTTCACGTAACTATATTGATAAGAATGGAATGTTTCATTGGTCATTCTGAGACTAAGCAAAGCCTTTTGAGTTCTGTATAACCGTTCTTGTCATGCATTAAACTTTCAGAGATTTAGCTTGCACACTTCGGTGTCCAGAGCTTTATTTCTCCCAGGCCTGAGGGTGAAAATAACGAGGACCGGGGCTACAGACATAGGTTAAATCCTTGCAATGTCGATGCCAATTTCTAATCCCTGTACATTATGTTTGCTGAGAAGAACATCTAAAAATGTTCTGAATTTATCTACACTCCCTGCTGACAACACCAACTGTGGAAGGGAGTTCCACATCTTTACTACTTTAAAAGTAAAGAACCCCTTACACAGTTTAAGATTGAATGGCTTCTCGTCCAACTTCATTGTGTGGCCATGTGTCTTCTTTAAATACCTAAGATTAAATCATTTTCTCCCAATGGTACATCAGCAGTTAGAGCAGTCTTGTGACTTCTATCAGTGTCCAGCAGAGCACTGGTTAAGTAGTTACATTGGTCCAATGTAACTATGCATATACCATACCTTCCCCTGGAATGTGGAAAACAATAAAGTACACACCGCTACTCAAGAGACCTCTGCTTGCTTCTGGGCCCTGTGCTGAATGGCTGGCCTGCTGCAATTTGAACATAGGTCTTCCATTTGGTGTGGGCACCATTCAGACATTGAAACAAGTTGGAGAGCATGACCACCCTGCCTCTCCACCTTGTTCAATCAGAGAACACTTTGCATTCATCCAGAAAAGGCAAAGCATTCTCAGAATGGCACCTGTGGCGAGCGGCCGACCTCCTGTGCTCAGAATGTAGCAGGGGAGCATGAGATCTAGAAGCAAGTGGAGATCACTGGGGTAGCGGTTTCTACTTCAGTGATTTCCAGCTTCCAGGGGGTCAGCCAGGTATGGTATATGCATAGTTACATTGGTCTAAGCTGGACCAATGTAACTGTGTATAAAATATCCATATCTGGATTTCTTTTAAAGTGAACTCAGCATTAAATATATTTGAAATAAGTGCATGAATGCTAAGTAATGTGCATGAGTAACACCCTTCACAAAGATCACAGTACTCCACCTGATAATGCCTCCATCTGCAGAATCAGAAGGATTTTTGTTCATGCATAATCCAGGATCTGAGACTTGTTCCTGGACTGGAAGGCTGGTTTAGAGGTGACACACTTACTTAAATCCTGGTGTCTGTGTAGCACATGGTTTGCAACAAGGTTATAATGATAGTAAAATGTCTTTAGAGGGCAGTAGAATGTGCAAACATGATCTGGCTGCCTTTAATGTACCGGTAAATGACATTCAGAGTGGTCCATAAAGAATCAAATTTATGTGAATTTAAGGAGAAGGGGTAGGGGATTGGACAGAGGATGCTACCAGCTTATCTGGTAAAAGAATAAAGACTGCAGAATTTTTATTATATCGTAACTTGTCCCATCACTAGTTCTCCCCAACAGTGGACATCTGGTGGCATTTGCAGATACCCACAGGCTTGATTAACTGGTAGACTGCCAGACTGCAGATAAAGAGATTACCACTAAGATAAGACATTATTGTGGTAGCAGGTTCATGCAGGCTAAAGACAGTACCTGCCCTGCACGACAGTGATCCAGGCAGGCAGGAGAAGTTGTTGTCCTCAGGATATTCATCTGGTTCACTTCAGGATCAGGTCTTGAGAAGTTCATAGTGAGTGAAGATCCTAATCTGCAATAGGAAGAAATAGGAGTGTAGTTAAACTCCTCTGTGTCCTGTTTAAAATCTTTGAAGTGGTTATACAGTCAAATCATTTTTCACGGCACCCACTTCCTTCTATTCAGTAATGATAACAGAGCTTCCAGCCACCAATCATTTATAAGCATCATCTGGAAGTTCTGCTCAAGTCACAGATGCAAGGAGAAGAGCCTACACCTCTGAGCTGAGTGTGCATGCTATCAGTTTGAGAGTCAGGGGTAAGAGATCACCTGACATCTGACAATTGCTGCCCCGTCAACCACACTTCCCCACAAAGGCTTTCAAAGAGGCGACTGGTAGACATTTCTGATGCCCACTGAGTGTCCACCACAAACACAGGACCCAAAACAAATGCATTCAGATTCAGGTGACTGATTTAAAACACATGTGTTTAGGGAAGATCTGGTATGCAGTCCAGAATATCAAAATGTAGGTAACCTGAAGTCTGCATGCTCACTCATCAACATTCATTGAAGTACCAGGCCTCCTGGAAGAGGAATGAATGCCAGGCCAGGCCAGATATGGTAATGATGTCATAAGGTTTTGATTGCTTTGATTGAGTGATTGATTGATTGATTGATTGATAATATGTTCTAATCAGGTTATTGGGCATTTACCTACATACAGTTGTGTTCAAAATAATAGCAGTGTGTTGAAAAAGTGAATAAAGCTCAAAATCCTTCTAATAGCTTTTATTTCCATCCACACAAATGCATTGGGAACACTACACATTCTATTCCAAATCAAAACATGAAGAAAAATATATCAAATTTGTGTTGTTCCTCTAAAAAAAATTGAAGTGAATATTAGACTGTTCAAAAAAATAGCAGTGTTTGCATTCTTCTTTACAAACTCAAACATTCACTTTATAAACTGAAAAATGTTTGAAGATTTTGCTTTCTTTTGAATCACTTAATGAATATTTTGTTGTATAAGCTCTGTTTCTGAGAACTGCTGTACATCTGTGTTGCATGGAGTCACCCAACGTCTGGCACCTGTGAACAGGTATTCCAGCCCAGGATGATTGGACTACAGTTGCAAGAAAAAGTATGTGAACCCCTTGGGATTACGTGGAGTTTTGCATGAATTGGGCATAAAATGTGCTCTGAACGTCATCTAAGTCACAACAATAGAAGAACACAGTCTGCTGAACATAATACTACACAAACATTAGATGTTGCCATGGTTTAATTGCACATAACATGTAAACATTCACAGTGCAGGGAGGAAAAAGTATGTGAACCTTTGGACTTAATAACTGGTTGACCCTCCTTTGGCAGCAATAACCTCAACCAAACGTTTCCTGTAGTTGCAGATCAGACCTGCACAACGATCTGGAGTAATTTTGGACCACTCCTCTTCACAAAACTGTTTCAGTGTAGCAATATTATTGGGATGTCTGGTGTGAATCGCTCTCTTAAGTTCATGCCACAGCATTTCAATCGGGTTGAGGTCAGGACTCTGACTGGGCCACTCCAGAAGGCGTATTCTGTACTGTTGCAGCCATTGTTTTGTTGAATTACTTGTATGCTTTGGGTCATTGTCCTGTGGCATCACCCATCCTCTGCGGTGCTTCAGTTGGCAGACAGATGGTCGTACGTTTTCCTGCAAAATGTCTTGATAAACTCTGGAATTCATTTTCCCATCAATGACAACAATCCGTCCAGGCCCTGAGGCAGCAAAGCAGCCCCAAACCATGATGCTCCCTCCGCCATGTTTTACAGTGGGGATGAGGTTTTGATGTTGGTGTGCTGTGCCTTTTTTTCTCCACACATAGTGTTGTGTGTTCTTCCCAAACAACTCAATCTTGGTTTCATCTGTCCACAGTATATTCTGCCAGTAGTGCTGTGGAACATCCAGGTGCTCTTTTGCAAACTTCAAACGTGCTGCAATATTCTTTTTGGACAGCAATGGCTTCCTCCGTGGTGTCCTCCCATGTACTCCATTCTTGTTTAATGTTTTCCTTATTGTAGATGTGTCAACAAAAATGTTAGCATGTGCCAGAGATTTCTGTAGGTCTTTAGCTGACACTCTGGGATTCTTCTTTACCTCATGCAGCATTCTGCGCTGTGCTTTTGCAGTCATTTTTACAGGACAACCACGCCTAGGGAGAGTAGCAACAGTGCTAAACTTTCTCCATTTGTAGACAGTCTGTCTAAACGTGGACACATGAACATCAAGGCTTTTGGAGATACTTTTGTAACCCTTTCCAGCTTCATGCAAGTCAACAATTCTTGATCATAGGTCTTCTGAGAGCTCTTTTCTGCGAGGCATGGTTCACATCAGACAGTGCTTCTTGAAACCAGTAAACCCAAAACAGGTGTGTGTTTTTTAAGGGCAGGACAGCTGTCAGCAACACATCCAATATCATCACACTGATTGGAGTCAAGGTTGGCTCACTCCTGGCTCCAATTAGCTCTGGGAGAAGTCATTAAGCTAGGGCCTCACATACTTTTTCCTCCCTGCACTGTGAATGTTTACATGTTATGTGCAATTAAACCATGGCAACATCTAATGTTTGTGTAGTATTATGTTCAGCAGACTGTGTTCTTCTATTGTTGTGACTTAGATGACGTTCAAAGCACATTTTATGCCCAATTCATGCAAAACTCCACGTAATCCCAAGGGGTTCACATACTTTTTCTTGCAACTGTACATTCCACAGTTCTTCTCTATTTCTTGGTTTTGCCTCAGAAACTGCATTTTTGATGTCACCCCACAAGTTTTCTATTGGATTAAGATCCGGGGATTGGGCTGGCCACTCCATAACGTCAATCTTGTTGGTCTGGAACCAAGATGTTGCACGTTTACTGGTGTGTTTGGGGTCGTTGTCTTGTTGGAACACCCATTTCAAGGGCATTTCCTCTTCAGCATAAGGCAGCATGACCTCTTCAAGTATTCTGATGTATTCAAACTGATCCATGATCCCTGGTATGCGATACATTGGCCCAACACCGTAGTATGAGAAACATTCCCATATCATGATGCTTGCACCACCATGCTTCACTGTCTTCACAGTGTACTGTGGCTTGAATTCAGTGTTTGGGGGTCGTCTGACAAACTGTCTCCAGCCACTAGACCCAAAAAGAACAATCTTACTTTCATCAGTCCACAAAATGTTGCACCATTTCTCTTTAGGCCAGTCAATGTGCTCTTTGGCAAATTGTAACCTCTTCAGCACGTCTTTTTTTCAACAGTGGGACTTTGCGGGGGCTTCTTGCAGATAGCTTGGCTTCACATAGGCGTCTTCTAATTGTAACAGTACTCACAGGGAACTTTAGACCTTCTTTGATCTTCCTGGAGCTGATTGTTGGCTGAGTCCGCGCCATTTTGGCTATTCTTCTATCCATTTGAATGGTATTTTTTTGCTTTCTTCCACGTCTGTCAGGTTTTGGTTGCCATTTTAAAGCATTTGCGATCATTTTAGCTGAGCAGTCTATCATTTTCTGCACTTCTTTATATGTTTTCCCCTCTCCAATCAACTTTTTAATCAAGGTATGCTATTCTTCTGAACACTGTCTGGAACGACCCATTTTCCTCAGAATTTCAGAGAGAAATGCACTGTAACCAGCATGTACAACATTTGCTGCCTTCCTTCCTTAAATAAGAGCAATAATTGTCACCTGTTTTTCAAAGAATGAATGACCTCACTAATAGAACTCCACACTGCTATTATTTTGAACATGCCCCTTTCAATTAGTGATTCAATTACACAGAATCAGCAGCATGCATGTCATGACTGTTGGGTCTGTTGGATTTCTATTACTCTACTACACCTACTAATAAATTATTTTCCATGTAGAAATATCATTTCTACCAAAAATAGTGATTGATCAGGTTAGTGATGTCTGACTGCTATTATTTTGAACACAACTGTATGTCAATCTCTACGTATGCCTGCTGCCAACCTTCTGTAGGTGGATGTTATCAGTTTCGATCATACATACAAAGCATACATGGTACCTTGTTTCAGAACTACAGCAAGTGGTAGCAATAGGGCTCAATCAGGTGTGCTGTGTGCACATGACAACATTCACATAGGAGGAAAGAGAGCAGACAGATGAACTTGTAAGTCTACTCTCTTTCCAATCACAAGCTTGGGCAGAAGGTGATCTAAATGTATTGCTAGGCTGCTTTATCTAGCAGAGCTGTATGATTCTCAGGACTTAATAATCAGAAATACAAATGATTTGGAAGCAGTTGACTGCTCTCATATATGTATTACAATTGTTTATTTAGATTTTTTTTTTTTTGAAGCTCAGCTTTCGCCTTCAGTACACAAAGTATCTGACTTGCCAATACCTTTTCCCAATTGAAGTTATTAATTTTTTTGCATAGTTACATTGGTCCAATGTAATTTATGCATATGCTATACCAGCGGGATCCCTGTGGAAAAAGAGAAAAACTGTAGTAGCATCAACTTACAGTGATCGCCACTAACTCCTGATTCCTGTGTCAAATGGCTGCCCTGCTGCATAGTATACATAGGAGGTGCCATTCACAGAATGCCTTGTACTTTTCTCAATCAATGCAAAGCGTTCACTGATTGGACTAGTGATTGCCCTGCCATTCCACCTCATCCAATCATTGAACACCTTGCATTCATTGAGAAAAATGTAAGGCATTCTTTGAATGGCACTTGTACCGAGCAAGTGGCCCCGTGCGGTCGTTATGCAGCAGAGGAGCTGATCAGCAGAGGACCCAGAAGATTGTGACAATCACTGTAGTAACAGCAGGTACAGTAGTACAGGGGTTATCAGCTTTCACAGGGATTCACAGGTATGATATATGCATACTTACATTGATCCAAGCTGCACCAATGTATTTCTGCAAAAAAGCCCATACCTGGAATTCAGTTTTAAAGTGGTAATAAACACACGCTGTTTAATTTACATTATCTCTTCTCTTTCTGTATGTGGATGATGGCACAGTAACTATTTAAATAAAAAAAAAATCGAAGTACCTTTTTCCTAATTGATATACAGCTGTCATATGAACCAACTCTTTTTGCAGGGAAACATAAGCAGGAGGAGCTTCTAGTCCTCTGCTGCTGGTCACATGTTCAAAATTAAAAAAAAAACAAACAAAAACTTTGGGACAGGAGAACAAAAATAAATAATTCATATCAATAAACTGTTTTAAATCATCATACAAATATATATTTGAAATCAAATCTTTATTTTTCGGAAATAACATGGTGCGGGTGGATTTCTGCCAGCCACAGGCTGTGTCATGCCCCTCCAGCCTGTGTTTTAGAATCACAGAGAGGTGAAGCCTCCATCAATCAAGATGTAATATCTCACCCCATTTAGTGGGCATGGAGGAGGAGGGAGGGAGGGAGCTTTCATTTACCACTGTGTATCAATGTAGTCACATGGGCTGCTCAGATGTGATAGAGAGGAAATGCTCAGCATAGAAACTCACTGAAAACCGAGCATGTGCAGTAGCTACCAAAACTGGAGGAGATAGAGAACAGCAGGATCAACCAGGTTTTTTGCAGAATACAGAAAATGAATCCCATAGTAACTGAGTGAGTAGGAAACAGCATGTAATATAGCATTTATTGGTAGTTTTATTATGATGTGAGTTTAGGCTCTATTCACACTTGTGTGACTCCAAATTCATATGATTTAAAGTGTGACTTTGATCTGACTGTACACTCTCTGGCACTAGGTTACATCAAAGTCCCATCAAGGTAGTGCAGAACCTTTTCAACGTTGCACAGATCCGAATGGGTGCCATGGAAAACAATGGGCTGTGCCTTTATGTGTCCAAAGCCGCATTACAAGCCACACAAGTGTGCACAGTAAATGGAACCTTAGTGACACTTTAAGTAATGATACTCAACATCTTTCAGAGCATCAAAGCTAAAGGACATCTGCTTGCTTGTGAGATCCCAGATACAAATGATGCATAATAAACAATATCTGAGAGGCTGAAGTCTGGCGTGTGGCCTTGAAAGACTCAGTTTCCATTTCACCAGGTAAGAAAACCCTATCAGTCTGCCCCCCCTTCCCCCTTCACTTGCCGTCTCTGTTTCCACTTTTCAACATCTCACTGACAACCGATACTTTTGAATAAAACTCAGATAATCCTCTGAATCATTTAAAACCATTAAGAGAACATTTTGTCAGCAGGAATTAATAGTTTATAAGTCATTCAAGAATACGGAATAGAGAGCTGTTCTTGGAAATATGAACTGCTCGTGTGGTCAAGATGTGGGATTATAGAAAAGGCTGGTAAAAAGACATTGTTCACTGCAGTCTTCACAACTTGCGCATGTATAAAACTGAGACCTCTGTTTTTATTAAAGTGTTAGTAACAGTTATTAAAGCCCAACTCTAGACAAAACTATTTTTTGTTTTGCATAGAGTGAGGTGGGGTATTAACTGCTGTCAGGTTTTTTTTATGCTGTTTCCCCATTGGAATGATTTCCGTTCACTTTATATCTCCCTATAATGGAACAGTAAGTAAGAGAAAACAGAAATAGCTTTAATACACATTTTTTAGTATAAAAGAGAAGAGTTACAGCCTCTGTTACCTTGTTGTCTGTATACAAAGTCCAAAAAGAGTGCCAGATCAATGAGCTGAGAGTCCAAAAAAGGTTTAGTGTTGATTTTTGATCAGTAAGACAATGAAAAACAGCCAACACTCCCCGGGGGAGTATAAAGGTTTCCCCTTCTTCAAGGCTACACAACACTTTTCGGAGGAGTATAAAGGTTTCCCCTTCTTCAAGGCTACACAACACTTTCCGGAGGAGTATAAAGGTTTCCCCTTCTTTAAGACTACAAAACAAATACCTTTGAACTCCCAAAACAGACTGGCTATTTTACAGTTTCTTGCTCAACGTGCTCCAACAATAAACGTTTTTGGACTCTTAGGTCATTGGTCTGGCACTCCTTTAGTAAACTTTGTATACACTCACCGGCCACTTTATTAGGTACACCTTGCTAGTATCGGGTTGCACCCCCTTTTGCCTTCAGAACTGCCTTAATTCTTTGTGGCATTGATTCAACAAGGTGTTGATGATGTGTAGGTGATATCATTCCTCAGAGATTTTGGTCCATATTGACTTGATAGCATCACGCAGTTGCTGCAGATTTGTCGGCTGCACATCCATGGTGCAAACCTCACGTTCCACCACATCCCAAAGGTGCTCTATTAGATTGGGATCTGGTGACTGTGGAGGCCATTGGAGTACAGTGAACTCATTTTCATGTTCAAGAATCCAGTTTGGGATTATTTGAGACATGGTGCATTATCCTGCTGGAAGTAGCCATCAGAAGATGGGGACACTGGAGTCATAAAGGGATGGACATGGTCATCAGCAATACTCAGGTAGGCCGTGGCATTCAAACGATGCTCAATTGGTACTAAGGGGCCAAAGTGTGCTAAGAAAATATCCCCCACACCATTACACCACCACTACCAGCCTGAACCATTGATACAAGGCAGGGTGGATCCATACTTTCATGTTGTTTATGCCAAATTCTGACCCTACCATCTGAATGTCGCAGCTGAAATAGAGACTCCTCAGACCAGGCAACATTGTTCCAATCTTCTATTGTGCAATTTTTGCAAGGCTGTGCAAATTGTAGCCTCCATTTCCTGTTCTTAGCTGAAAGGAGGGGCACCCAGTGTGGTCTTCTGCTGCTGTAGCCCATCTGCTTCAAGGCTCAACGTGTTTTGCATTCAGAGATGGTATTCTGCATATCTTGGTTGTAATGAGTGATTTTTTTAGCTACTGTTGCCTTTCTATCATCTTGAACCTGTCTGCCCATTCTCCTCTGACATCCACAAGACATTTTTGTCCACACAACTGCCGCTCACTGGATATTTTCTCTTTTTCGCACTAAACTCTAGAGATGGTTGAGCGTGAAAATCCCAGTAGATCAGCAGTTTTTCAAATACTCAAACCAGCCAGTCTGGCACCGACAACCGTGCTACTTTCAAAGTCACTTAGACCCTCTTGCTTCCCCATTCTGATGCTTGGTTTGAACTTCTGCAAGACATCTTCACCACATCTAGATGCCTAAATGCATTGACTTGCTGCCATTTGATTGATTAGCAATTTGTGTTACCAAGCAATTGAACAGGTCTACCTAATAAAGAGGCCAGTGAGTGTATGTAGCTTCCAAACCTGAGGTCCGCCTTTTATAGAGGCAGCCGGCTTGTGTTTAAGGGCAGCCTTAGCAGATCCACTGCACCCCATATGTATTTATTTAATATCCATCTGTACTATCACCCAAGGTGTACGACAAGGTTGTATTCTATCCCCTTTTCTTTTCAATCTGTATGCAGATGTCATCGTCAGGAAACTAGATCTAGAAGAATCTGAAATTGGGGTGAAGATCGGTGGTAGGAATATTAATAACCTTCGATATGCTGATGATACAACTTTACTGGCAGAAACAGAAGAGGACCTGAAACACCTGATAGCAAAAACACAGGAGGAGAGTGCAAAAATGGGACTTCGTCTTAAGATCAAAAAAACAAAGATCATGACAACATCTAAAACTCGAACAACCAAAGTATACATTGATGAAGAGGAAATAGAATGTGTTAAGGATTTCTGTTTTCTAGGATCTATGATAAACCCAACAGGAGATTGTGCTCCTGAAATTAAAAAACGGATCGCATTAGGTCGAAATGCCATGCTAAGTATGCAAAAATTGTGGGAAAGTAAGGATATCAGCCTCATTACCAAATGCAAGCTGGTAAACAGGATAGTTTTCCCTATAGCAACATACGGGTGTGAAAACTGGATTGTGAAAACAGCTGATAGAAAGAAGATTGATGCATTCAAAGTATGGTGCTGGAGAAGGCTATTAAGGATACCCTGGATAGCAAAGATTACCAACAGAGAGGTTTTAGAACAAGTTAAACCAGGAATAACTTTAGAAGGAAAGATAGTCAAATTACAGCTGACTTATTTTGGGCATGTGATGCGATCTGATTCCTTAGAGAAGGCAACATTACTTGGTATGGTCAGTGGGAGGAGAAAAATAGGAAGGCCGAAAACACGCTGGTTGGATGCTATAAAATTGAACACTGGCCTAAGCATGTATCAGCTAATAAGAAAGGCGCAAGACCGGAAAGTGTGGAGAGTGACGGCCCATGCAATCGCCAAGAGTCGGACACGACTGAATGGATAGAGAGAGACTATCGCCCATGCCATCCACGAATGCTAATTCACCCTGCACTGCTATATGGTAAATGTCTGTGAGCAATATCCATCTGTACTATCGCCCATGCCATGTATGAATGCTGGTAAATGTCTGCGAGCAATATCCATCTGTACTATCGCCCATGCCATGTATGAATGCTAATTCAACCTGCACTGCTATATGGTAATCTATACTGCTTTTAAAATCCACCTCTAATTGAAGCTAAATCATAACTCTCAATGTTCTTTTTGGTCATTCTTACTGCTTCCAAAATCTTTAACTCAGGCCCATATTACTGTGGTGTTCATTTTACTCTTACTGTCTAACCAAAATTTATGAGCTGATCCTAATCTTTACAACTCTGCCCTCCTGCTCTCTTGTTGTCTCTTGTAGTCCTCCTTTGATGAAGTTTGCCCTGCTAGCCATATGTCTCTGCTATGCATTCCTAATTAATTAATTGGCAATACCCCACCCAACTCAATATAAATGTAGGCCTTCCTTAGGGGAGGCACAGCCAGGGGTAGCATTGGCAACTATCTTCTTGGCTAAAGTATTCATCTTGGATTAAGTATTGAGCATTGCACTTCGGCTCTGCACTTCAGCAAATTCACAAAGCGAGAAGCAAACAACTTCAGATACTAAACAGACTACAGGTGACCTGTTTCCCCATCTTTTAGCTCTTATCCAGTCTGCTTCTTCATCTCACCACTCTAACATGCACTCCCTACTCCTCCTTCTCACAGTTGTATCCTCTCTCTTCAAACTCTCTCTCCTTCATCCCTCTTCTCCACCCCACAGCTTATATATATCACCCTCACTCCTGTCTTCACCTTACTACTGTACTCATCAACTCCTGCTAATTATGAACCCACATACAGTTGTGTTCAAAATAATAGCAGTCAGACATCACTAACCTGATCAATCACTGTTTTTGGTAGAAATTATATTTCTACATGGCAAATAATTTACTAGCAGGTGTAGTAGAGTAATAGAAATTCAACAGACCCAACACTCATGACATGCATGCTGCTGATTCTGTGTAATTGAATCACTAATTGAAAGGGGCATGTTCAAAATAATAGCAGTGTGGAGTTCTATTAGTGAGGTCATTCATTCTTTGAAAAACCAGTGGCAATTATTGCCCTTATTTAAGGAAGGAAGGCAGCAAATGTTGTACATGCTGGTTAGAGTGCATTTCTCTCTGAAATTCTGAGGAAAATGGGTCGTTCCAGACACTGTTCAGAAGAACAGCGTACCTTGATTAAAAATTTGATTGGAGAGGGGAAAACATATAAAGAAGTTCAGAAAATGATAGGCTGCTCAGCTAAAATGATCGCAAATGCTTTAAAATGGCAACCAAAACCTGAAAGACGTGAAAGAAAGGGAAAAACTACCATTTGAATGGATAGAAGAATAGCCAAAATGGCAAGGACTCAGCCAACAATCAGCTCCAGGAAGATCAGAGAAGGTGTAAAGTTACCTGTGAGTACTGTTACAATTAGAAGACGCCTATGTGAAGCCAAGCTATCTGCAAGAAGCCCCCCCAAAGTCCCACTGTTGAAAAAAAGACAAGCTGAAAAGGTTACAATTTGCCAAAGAGCACATTGACTGGCCTAAAGAGAAATGGCGCAAGATTTTGTGGACTGATGAAAGTAAGATTGTTCTTTTTGGGTCTAGTGGCCGGAGACAGTTTGTCAGACGACCCCCAAACACTGAATTCAAGCTACAGTACACTGTGAAGACAGTGAAGCATGGTGGTGCAAGCATCATGATATGGGGATGTTTCTCATACTACGGTGTTGGGCCTATTTATCGCATACCAGGGATCATGGATCAGTTTGAATACATCAGAATACTTGAAGAGTTCATGCTGCCTTATGCTGAAGAGGAAATGCCCTTGAAATGGGTGTTCCAACAAGACAACGACCCCAAACACACCAGTAAATGTGCAACATCTTGGTTCCAGACCAACAAGATTGACGTCATGGAGTGGCCAGCCAATCCCCGGATCTTAATCCAATAGAAAACTTGTGGGGTGACATCAAAAATGCAGTTTCTGAGGCAAAGCCAAGAAATAGAGAAGAACTGTGGAATGTAGTCCAATCATCCTGGGCTGGAATACCTGTTCACAGGTGCCAGAAGTTGGTTGACTCCATGTAACACAGATGTACAGCAGTTCTCAGAAACAGTGCTTATAGGAAAGCAAAATCTTCAAACATTTTTCAGTTTATATAGTGAATGTTTGCGTTTGTAAAGAAGAATACAAACACTGCTATTTTTTTGAACAGTCTAATGTTCACTTTTCTTCAATTTTTTTAGAGGAACAACACAAATTTGATATATTTTTCTTCATGTTTTGATTTGGAATAGAATGTGTAGTGTTCCCAATGCATTTGTGTGTATGGAAATAAAAGCTATTAGAAGGATTTTGAGGTTTATTCACTTTTTTCAACACACTGCTATTATTTTGAACACAACTGTACTAATAAAACCTCCAGGACACTGGAACCTGTTCCTCCATATAAGTCATACTCCCATATTACCTCCCTCACCCTTCTGCTTCTCCTAACATCTGGAGACATTTCCTCAAATCCTGGGCCGCCATCTTTTTCCTTTGATCAACACACCCGGCACCCCCTATCCTCTAACAGCAGCTGCAATCTACACAATCTAGTTACTATTCCTCTTCTTCCTGGAACCATCCTCCCCTTTTCCTGTGCACTCTGGAATGCCTGCTCTGTTTGTAACAAACTCACCTCTGTCTATGACCTTTTTATCACAAACTCCTTTAACTTGCTTGTAATTACGGAAACCTGGCTTCATGAATCTGAATTTCCCTCTCCTGCTGCCCTCTCCCATGGTGGTCTCCTCTGGACTCACTCTTCCAGACCTAGTGGACGGAAAGAAGGTGGAGTTGGAATCCTCCTATCTCCTCAAAGCACTTTTCAGGTCCTTCATTCACCTCCCTCTCTGTCCCTCTCCTCATTTGAAGTTCACTCTATTTGTCTATTCTCTCCAGTTTCTTTAAGAATTGCTGTGATCTATCGGCCTCCTGGACCAATATCAAGCTTCCTTGATGACTTCTTTGCCTGGCTGCCTTACTTTCTCTCTTCTGAAATTCCCACAATCATTCTTGGTGACTTCAACATCTCCGTTAGTCTTAACACTCCTGCTACCTCTAAACTTCTGAGCCTATTCTCCTCTTTTGACCTAAAACAATGGACACATGCTTCTACTCACTCTGATGGTAACTGCCTTAACCTTGTATTTTCCTACCTATGAACTCTTTGCAACCTCACCAACTTTCCTTTTCCGCTTTCTGATCACTTCCTTTTTAGCTTCACTCTCCTCTTGGCTTCCTCCTCCTTTTCTTCCAACTACCAAACAGTTACCCATAGAAACCGTTGCTATCTTAACCCTTCTTCCCACTTTCAGAATACAATAGCTTGGTAGGGAGGATCCATCGAGTGTGTGAATGGGGGAATCAAGTCTGTTTTTTTTCGTTCAACCTGCTGTAGAATGTGCAAGCATGATCTGGCTGCCTTCAACTTCAACTCTAAAATGTATCATCTATGGCAGTGGTCTCCAAACTGTGGTCTGGGGGCCAGATGTGTCCCTTTGCTTGCTTGCTTTTATCTGGCCCTTGGGGCACTATTTCATTCAGATACCAACAATGGGGCACAATTCCCCCCACTGACACCAATGAAGGGGCAAAATTGCTCCCAATGAGGCCAATTATGGGGCACAATTTCTCCCAATGACAACAAAAATGGTGCCCAGTGACACCAAAGATAGGACACAATTCTTCATAATGACACTAACAATGGGGCAAAATTTCTACTAATGACACCAACAATGGGGCCCAAGAAGATCAATGATGAACCACAATTCCTCCCAATGACTGAATGTTTTTTCCCAATGGCCACAGTCTGGACCCGTAAATTCTGAATGACAGTAAACTGGCCCTTTGTTTAGAAAGCTGGGAGACCCCTGATCTATGGGCTTCTTAAGTGCACTTTATGAAAATACCCACTGTTTCTGGATATCTAATGCCCACCATCTTTCTTCTACTTCCTGAGTTTCTTTATTTATGTCAGCGTAGGTTTAAAAATACAAGACATCTGACTGTTTGGGGCAGAGGAGCAACGCACACTTTTAGTATAGGAACAAGGTAAAAACAGAAATGCATTAAAGTGATACTACATCTTCGTTTTTTTAACTTAAAATACAAAAGATGTTACACTTACCTTCCCTGTGCAAAGATATTACACAGAGTGGTGGCTCACCTCCTTATTTTCGATCCACCCGCTGGTGCTGTCTGCTACTCTTTCCTGTGGGTGATCCCCCAGCAAGCTGTGTGCTAAGTGGGCACCCATGTGGTCTCAGTCACATCCCCCCAATCATTCCTCACAGGATTTGATTGATGCAGCAGAAGTTTATAGCTACCGCTGCTCTCAGTGTGTTCTATAAATGCAGGAAGAGAGAGCAGCTTTGCTGTAGATGGCACACAGCTGGATCAGTGGAGGAGTCAGGTAAGTGTTTGGGGGGGGGGGGGGCACACCAACTGGTGGGACATTTTTTACTGTAATGCGGGGAGTTCAATAAGGCGGGGCTTGACAAATTTGTTTTGAATCTAGAAGCTAGCTAAAAAAGTTAGGAGCCAGTTTTTTTTGTGGGTTGTCAGCGTCTGGGACGTCATGCGATGTGATTTGCCACCTGACAATCACGGCTTTTTTTTTTTTTTTTTTTAAAGAAACTTTATTTGGTTTTATTGTATACACACAGTAACCAACGGTAAAATTATGCAGTAATCATAGCTTGGCAACATGTCGAAGCCGGTGAAAGAATCAAGAACAATAATTGTACATGAAAACAAATTGTCAAAACCCCAAGAGAAACAAAGAGGCATCAGAGAAATTTAGTAAGGAGAAAGTTACTTATAGGAAGGAGACATCGTCTGATGTAACAGGTTACAGGGGCTTAAAAATAGAGTCTACAAGGGTTTAGAAAAGTACATGTATATGTATATGTATAAATCTTTATCTGTATAATTAATCTATAGATGCGCAAATGTATACCATGTTGACCATTTGTCAAATGACCAAGAGGAAGGTCATCGTGTATATGGGTAAGAAGTAAATGCAAAATGAGAGCAGAAGGTAGAGATAGAGCAGTGAAGAAAGGAGAACAAGGAGCTGCAAGAACCAGCCCAGAAAAGAGTATACGGACAGAAAAGAAAAGAAGGAGAAAAAGGAGGGCAAGGAATTTTGTTACTGAAGATCAGAGATCAGAAGTCAGAGGTCTGAGATCAGAAGACCAAGAGGACGGGCCAGAATATAGAGATTAGGACACTAAAATAATAGGGTGTTAGAATAGTAGGCTACTATGATGATATAATATAATAAGAAGCAGCTCAACATTACATGTGAAAGTGTGCTATTACGGGGACTCTTCACTGAGGGTCCACAGCGAAGCGAGATTATGAAGGACAGCGAGAATAAGAAAGCAGAAGCCAAGGCGTAAAAAGGGCAGATAGTCAAAGTAGGTGAGTATAGGTTCTTGAAGACTCAGAGAAGGTAATTTAGCAGTCATTTGCCCCCTAAGACAACTAAAGCACGTGCATCTGGAATCGCCTAGAGGCTAAGTTAGGGCTAGGTTAGAAGTCCTTGGGAGGGAAGCTGGGTCTCCGAAGTAGGAAATGTTCTTGAAACATATTGACCCCATTTGCGGAGGAACTTTTCCTCTCCTGATGTAGATGGAGAGATATGGATGTTGAGCCGATCCAAGCGAAGTAAGAAGTTGAGTTCCAATTTGACATCTGAGATAGTTGGCGGGCCGTTGGAAACCCATTTTTTTAGAATAGATCTTCTTGCAGCCATCAGACAGGTGGACAGCCACGGTTTGGCGGCTCTGAGCCTAGCAATGTGCTGGTATGTAGCAGCAGACACGGAAGCATCCAAGTTGCCGAAAAGAAGCAGCAGTGGGTCTCTAGGTAACGGGAGAGTAGTGATGAAAAGCATGAAGTTCAAAAGTTGGTTCCAAAAGGTAGAGATCGATGGGCAATTCCAGAACCTGTGGTGAAGTGTCGGCTTACATAGACCACAGAGCGGACACGTAGAGATCGATGAGTCTGAACGTGAGTACAGACAGGGCATATAAGCGTGATGCATAATTTTAAACTGTTGCTCCCGCCAAAATTCGTTTGTGTTAAATGCACAGGTCATGTTAAAACCTGCGAGTATTTGTTCCGCAGTGAAGGCATTGTCAAAGTCTCGGATCCACGATTTGATGGATGTGGAGGATTCCAGCGGTGTTGCATAATGCATAGACAATTGACTATATATATCGGATATGTTATATTTCTGATTCCTAACAAGGACCTCTATCACCGTCGTGCAGAAACGAGTAAGTTTATTTTGAGCTATGGATTGCACAAAATTCCTGATTTGTAAAATGTACAAAAAATGATGAGAAGGCAACTCAAATGAGCTAAGGATTTGTTGGAACGGAAGGGGAGATCCTGATGCACAGTCATATAATTGGCTAACAAGTCTAAGTCCCTGGTTGTACCATAAATCGTAAGCTGCATGTTGTTGAGAGACAGAGAAAGAAGGATTGTGATGAATGGGAAGAAAACGAGATATCCAGGGAGAAACTCCTAGTCTACGTCTGACCTCCCTCCACGTGAACAGTGTGTCCCGTATGAGTGGATTATGTTTAAGATGCTCCGGGAGTGAGTTAAAGTTGGAGTGTAGAAGGGCTGACAGATCGAACGGGCTCACCATGGCTGACTCAAGTTGGTAATTGGAGAACACGGACGCTCGGGAGAGCCAATCTATACACACCCGTAAAATGCAGGATAAATTATAAAGCCTAATATTGGGGAGGCCCAGACCGCCCTCACATCTAGGGAGAAACAACTTATGTATGGCTATGCGCGAGCGACGCCCCCTCCATAGGAAACTAGAGATCGCCTTGTTTAACTTGACTATATCCGTATGTTTGAGCAGGAGTGGGATAGTTTGAAGAGGGTATAAAAGCTTCGGAAAAGTCGTCATCTTGAAGAGATGGGCTCTGCCCATGAGTGATAACGGCAGGTCTTTCCACATTTCCAATTCTCCTAAAATTTTTTGGATCACTGGCGAATAATTCAGAGAATAAAGGGACGAGGCTAATTTTCCAATTTTAATACCCAGATAAGTAATATGGTTAGTATTAATTTTAAATAGAGAGTTGCAGGCCCAATCAGGAAGCCGAGCATGATATAGGGGAAGAACCTCACTTTTCGCAAAATTTATACGGAGACCCGAGCAGCACCGAAATTCTGCGAAAACTGTCTGAATATAAGGTAAATCTAGAGTTGGGTTGGAGGTGAATATTAATATATCGTCCGCAAATAAGGCTATGCGGAGATCTTGTTGACCAATTTGAATACCATGGAGGCGTGAGTGAAATAACAGGAAACGGGCTAAAGGTTCTAGTGCAAGATTGAAAAGCAGGGGGGATAATGGACACCCTTGCCTTGTTCCCTTATAGAGTAGAATAGGGTTGGATATTTTTCCCGCTGCTACTATCTGGGCCATTGGGGCAACATACATAGCCTGAATCAATTGTGTAAATGGACCGGAAAAGCCAAATTTAGCAAGGACTAGTTTGAGCCATTGAAAACTGACATTATCAAAGGCTTTTTCAGCGTCAAGAGAGACAATTGCTAGATCCTGTAGTGGGTTGATTTTAGCCTGATGCAAAACTGAAAGCACTTTGCGGATATTTGACGTGGCCGATCGTCCCTTTATAAAACCCGCTTGAGAGGGGTGAATAAGCGAGGGTAAAATAATGGCCAAGCGGTTAGCTATAATTTTAGAAAGGATCTTTGCATCTAGATTAAGGAGGGAAATGGGACGATAAGATCCAGGATCCGAAGGGTCTTTGCCTTTTTTTGCTATTAATTTAATATGGGCTTGTGAAGCCGATGGGAGATAAAGCCCACTCTCCAGGATGGACTGATAAACCAGCTGTAGAGTAGGAGAGAGGGTTTTATCCATGAGTTTAAAGAATTCAGAGGTGTACCCATCTGGACCTGGAGCTTTACCATTGGCTAAAGATCTAATAGCTAGACATATATCCGCTTGTGATATAGGGGCATTTAGAGATTGCAGCGCTATTGGATCTATTTGAGGTAGATTTACTCTGTCTAGAAAGGATTGTGCTTGTTCCTGGTCAATAGGATCCGGCCCATATAGCTTTGCATAAAAGCTTTCCAAAATAGATATGATCTCTTCCGGAGATTGTTTAAGTGCTCCCTGAGAGTCTTTAAGAGAGGTGAATTGTGTGGGGGTGAAAGGCTTCCTACACAGGCGCGCCAATAATTTGCCTGGTTTATTACCATACCTATGATATTGTAAGTCAAGATGTGAATGGTATAATGTTTCCTGAGCTGCCGCCCATGTGTCAAACTGGTTTTTAGCATCCACCCAAGCTTTCCTGTGTTCCTGCGTATTGGACTCTGCCATATCACTCTGTGTCTGTCTAAGAAGGTTACTAGCCTCAGTAAAGTTATGCAGAATTCTTTTTTTATAAGCGGACGTAAAGGCAATGATTTTACCACGTAATACCGCCTTCCCCGCATCCCAAAACAAATTTGGGTTGGAAACGTGGGCCGCATTAGTAATTTGGAAGTCTGACCATGTGTCTTTTAATTGCTGGGCGAGTTCCTGATTGTTCGCCAGAAACGAAGGAAAGCGCCATATCCTAGGATGTGGCGTAGGGTCTAGAAAATTTATAGTAACAGAAATCGGTGAGTGATCCGATATGGCTATGTCATGTACAGTCGAAGATACCACATGATGCAGTAGTACGGGGTTACAGAAAATGTAATCGATTCTAGATAAAGAATGATGAACAGGGGAATAAAAAGTGTAGTCTTTGCCGTCCGGATGTGCTAAGCGCCATATATCTGTAATTTGCATTGCTTCAACGAAGCTACATAGTAAAGTAGGTGTTGGACGGGAAATCTGAGAGGAGCGAAGTCCACGTCCAACACTCTGTGATTTATCCTCCTGCTCTTGCATAACGGAGTTAAAGTCCCCTCCCAGGACGAGAGGCTTGTGAATATAGGCCGCCAGCCGCGTCGAGAGGGCTTGAAAAACCTGTCTCGTCGGGGAGTTGGGTGCGTAAAAGTTGGAGAGAACCAGCTCCTGGGATCCAAGTTTAATATGTACTGCTATAAAACGACCCTCAGTGTCAGCGTCCATGGAAATTAATTCAGGATTAAGCCGTTTGTGTATAAGAATAAGTACCCCAGCTTTATTGTTTAAGGAGGAGGAGCCAAAGATCTGGCCTACCCAGAGTTTACGCATACGGGCAAAATCCGATTGGGTAAGATGGGTTTCTTGGAGCAAAGCTATATCCGCGCGTAAACGCCGCAAGTGTCTTAGTATCGCCATGCGTTTGTGAGGAGATCTGAGGCCCTTAACATTCCATGAAAATATACGTGTCATTTTAACTGTTGTAATATATATAGTGAAAGGATAAGAATCTTACCAATTAGAAAAGGAGGAACGGGTGGCGTTGCTATGTAGGGCAAATGGAGGTGGTTGGAATCTGGTCTCAGAGGACAAAGGAGCTCTCCCAAGAAGTAGAGATAAGAAAGAAGAGAAGAGAAGACAGAGAGAGAGGCAAGGGCCCTATTTGAGCCCAACAAAAAATCAAAACATACAATATACCAGAGCAGTAAACAGGACTTCACGTCATTCCGCATGCTGTTTCCACCAATACCAGCGTAACCGGGAATGGCAGGGGAGGGACCTGCCCCAGGGACCATTGCCGATTTGTTGAGGCGAGGAAGGGCGCCCCGCAAACTTATTCCCAACAACGGCTCCAGCATCCCGCCATCCACAGCAACGCTGAATATGGAATCAGGCACATGCAGGAGTAAGGGAGTAGTAAAATCAGGCCTGTAGGTAAATTAAACAGTAACAATGTAACGGGTGATTACGAGGAAACACCTCAACATCAGAAATTACAAAAAATAAACTCGTGCTGAACAATCAATAGATTCATACATTGGAGTGTGATAAGATATCAGTAAATAATAAGAGGAATCTTTCCAAGATGAAAATGAAAAGAAAAAACAAAAAAATGGAAGAAACACATCCAATTGAGCCAATCGGATCAGGAGTAAGGCTGGAAGAAGTTGTGAAGAGACCGATGGTTCCTCAGATCTTCAAGGCGGGCGAGATTTGGAGGACGCTAGATTAGTGCGTTGACGTTTGGGGGGGTCTTTGCGAGGGCTGCGTTGGTCTCTAGGACCACTATTCCTACCCGCGGGATCACCGTCCCTTAGGTGGTCTTGTAAATATTGGTGGGCTTCTTCAGGATGAACAAAAGATTTAGAATCCCCTGATGGTGCAGTAAAACGTAACGTGGCCGGATATGCAAGTGTGAACTTTATTCCTTTCTGGTAAAGAGTAGCACAGACTTGCTGGAATGCTTTCCGTTTACGTGATACTTCCTGTGAGTAGTCCGCAAATAATAGCAATTTGTGACCCTCAATTTGCAGAGAACGGGAGTTACGGAAAGAGGTGAGGATCGCTACGCGGTCAGCATAATTAAGATAGCGGACAATCACAGAGCGTGGCGCACGACGCTCGTTAGATGGGGGGCCCAGGCGATGAGCTCTCTCCACCTGGCAAGAAGAAGATAGGCCCAAAGCTGCAGGGATCCGCGCTGAGCAGAGATCAGGGAGAGAACCTGTATTAAAAGATTCCGGAAGACCCACAATGCGTAAGTTATTCCTACGTGATCGATTTTCCAGATCATCGATTTTATCCAATATACTTTGCTGTACACGATTGGATTGTGAAGTGACCGCTTGCATTGAATGAAATTCATCTTCTAAATCTGATATGCGCTGCTCAGCCTCAGATAAACGTTTAGAATGGTCGCCTAAATCTTTCCTTAGCTGTTCAATGCCCATTGTGACAGCTCTATCTACAGCCTGTGTTATGTTTGGGAGCAGGATAGAGGACACTGCCTGAGCTATTTGCACATACTGCTCAGGAGTGTTATCAGTTGCAGAAGTGAGTGGGCAGGCAGTGTGGATGGTGAGGAGAGGCTCTGTCATACCTGCTCCCTCGGTGTTATTCCGTTCTGTGCCTGTGTCCATGCTGTGACAGGCATCGTCGGCCATCTTGGCTGCAGAGGGGGGAGAGCCGCATCCCTCCGCCCTGGCCGCCGACTCATGGCCGGACTGCGCCGGCAGAAGGTACCGCTCCATGCTGGGGCCGCTGCAGGAAGGTAAGGGGCACCCCAGGACTGTATAGCGGGGGTCCCCGAGGCAGTAGGCAGGCTTTGTAGAGCCGGGATCCCGGGAGCCGCGGGTCCCGCGAATTACAGCATCCGGCGCCGGAACCGGAAGTCTCTTTTTTGACAATCACGGCTTAACCGCACCATGTTTTATGCTCCACTGACAATAATGGCACCTGAACCCGTGTTTTGTGATCACAGTGATTCTGCTGCTATCTCAAAATGCCCAGGTGTGAATGGAACCTCCCTGGTTCACACATATGGGATTCTGGATTCATTTTGAAACTCACAGATTCGCATAACAGGCGAGATATTTTGTGTTTCTATTGAGGTGGTTCACACAGATGTGATCCACACGCATTGTGTTTTGAATGCCATTATGAAAAGGGTCCTGTTCGAGTTTGTGGTGGTGCATTCCAGACTCTCAAGTGATAGAGTGTCATGCAGAGATAAGTGTTCTCATAGGATTGCTATTGACAGGAGTTTTCTCATTGACGTCTATGGGAAGCGTTTTCACATTGAAGTCTATGGGAGACATTTACGCATTGAAGTCTATGGGAGGCGTTTTCCCATTGAAGTCTATGAGAGGCATCTTCCCATAGAAGTGTATAAGAAATGTTTTCCCATAGAAGTCTATGGGAGGTATTTTCCCATAGAAGTCTACAGGAGGCGACTTCCCATAGAAGTATGGTAGGCGACTTCCCATAGAAGTCTACGGGAGGAGACTTCCCATAGAAGTCTACGGGGCATGACTTCACATAGAAGTCTACGGGGCGCAACTTCCCATAGAAGTCTAAGGGGCGCGACTTCCCATAGAAGTCTATGGGAGGCAATGTGTGTCAACCCTGGTGCCAGGATACAATTTTCTAGTTGCCATTGTGACCTGTTGCCTGGGATTTGTCAAACCCTGCATTAACGTAAAACACATTTTAATGTTAGAACCACTTTAAACATTGCCCAACAATGATTCCAGCCAATTGTTTTGTTTTGCTTTGTTCTTTCAAGTTTTTGTTTCTGTGACTGCAATGGGGAGGGTTTCACTTACATCTTGTCCCTGTGTCACCCGTGCAAGAAATAGAGGAGCAATCATCAAGAGGACAGGGAGGCACAGATAGCAAAAAAAGAATTGTTAAAAATTCAAATCCTTCCACGCCGTACTAAAAATGTGTTCTATCTGAGCACCAGTTGGAGAGTTTTCCTATTACTTCCTGTCCTGACAGCAAATGAGGGAAAATCTCACATAGGGCACCTGACAGAGGCTCTTTTACCCGCTATATAAAATTGGCTGCAGCTGGGCTTTCAAAGTAAAGATTTCAAGATGTTTGTCCTTTATTTGATGTACAGAGCCAGCAGTGACTATGACAAAAATCACAAACAAATAGATAAAATAGTAATTAAATAAAAACAGTCAAATCGTTGTGACTCCTGATTATAGGTAGGTTGACCTCACCTTTCTGGAGCAGTTTTTGGTTTAGGTATTTTCTCCAGATCTGCGTTCAAGCTGATCCCGGTGACTTTGGCAGGCACAATACATTGTCTGTTCAGCAGACGCTTTGTTGGTGTGTTCTCTGCAGAAGGAAGTGGAGTACAAGCTTATGAAATGCATTGCACATTATACATGTATGTGATCCAGCCTGCCCGTGTTAGGGGTGCACATGTGCGTGCCCGTTGCTGGTCCGGGCATTCACTGGCTCTGTGCACAGATCAGCAATCTGGCTGTTTCTTCTCCCTGCACAGCAGGGAGAAAAAACAAATCAGATCTATTAGTAAATGCAGCACATAATACACTTCTTAAGCACACAGTTAACCCCTTGATTGCCCCTAAATGTTAACCCCTTCCCTGCTAGTACCATTAGTACAGTTTACAGTATTATATCTGATCACTGTATTAGTGTCACTGATGATGTCAGTGTCAGTTAGTCAGTGTACCTCCCAGCGAGGGTCTTTTAGCACCAGATTGCTTGCCACACTATCACAGTCCCACTAAGTCGCTGATCACCGCTATTCCTAGATTGTAAGCTCGTAAGAGTAGGGCCCTCTTACCCCTCGTACGTTGTTTGTTGTTGTTGTACTGTGCCATGTATTGTCCCCCCTATTGTACAGCGCTGAGCAAACCCTTTGGCGCTATATAAACTCGTAGTAATAATAATAATAATAATTACCAGTAGAGCACCATAGCTGCGTAAATTCCAGAATATACACTATAGTTTGTAGAAGCTAAAATTCTCACACAAACCAATTAATATACACTTAATGGGATTTCTTTTTTTACAAAATACATGTAGAAGAATACATTTTGGCCTAAGCTTATAATGTAACTTGATTTTTTTTTTTATTGGAAATGTTTTATAACAGAAAGTAGAAAGTATTGGGTTTTTTTTTGTTTATATAATAAAGAGTAAAGAACCTAGTGGTGATCAAATACCACTAGAGGAAAGCTCTATCTGTGTGAAAAAAAAATTAAAAAATTTCATTTGTGTACAGCATTGCATGACTGAGCAATTGCCAATGCTGAATAACAAAAAATACAGTGATCGTGAAGGGGGTAAAACCTTCCAGAGCTCAATTGGTTAACACAGATAGTACATGTTAGGGCTACTAGGAATCTTCAGAGTTATTCTGTTTTGAGGTATTAGAGAAATGTTGGTGACAGAAATGTTAGGTGGCTAGAGAGTGAGAGGGTATTGGAGAAGGGGGTGGGGGTATATAGTTAGCCAGTGAGGGGGCAGTGATGAAAACGGTGGCAGTAGATGGATAGCCAGTGAAGGGGTAGTGGAGAAGGGGGTGGTGGTAGCTGGTTAGCCAGTGAGGGGGTAGTGATGAAGTGGGTTGGGGTAGACGATTAGCCAGTGAGGGGGTAGTGGAGAAGAGGGTGGAGGGAGATGGTAACAGGTAGCAGGGGGTGGGAGCAGATGATTAGAGAGTGAGGAGGTAGTAGAGAAGGGGGTGGGGGTAGATGATTAGAGAGTGAGGGGGTAGTGGACAAAGGAGTGGGGGCAGATGATTAGAGAATGAGGGGGTAGTGGAGAAGGGGTTGGGGGCAGATGATTAGAGAGTGAGGGGGTAGTGGAGAAGCAGTGAGTTTGGTGCCAAAGGTTTGGAGGGAAGAGGGAGAAAGGACATGCCCATCCCACAATTGCACCTCCCAGGGGACCCCTCCGCTGGAATTTTATGTAAGACACCAATATGTGGCCAGTTCACATTTTTGAAGTAGGGCTTGATATTCATAGTTACATAGTTAGTCTGGCTGAAAAAAAAGACAAAAGTCCATCCAGTTCAACCATAAAAAAAAAAAAGTTATAATCCTATACCCACAGTTAATCCAGAGGAAGACAAAAAAACCCAGCAAAGCATGATCCAATTTGCTCCTGCTGGGAAAGAAATTCCTTCCTGATCCCCCGAGAGGTAATTGGAAATTCCCTGGATCATCTTTACCTATAAATGTTAGTATCCAGTTATATTCTGTGTATCTAAGAAACAATCCAGGCCTTTTTTAAAGCAATCCACTGAGCTGGGCAGAACCAACTCTTGAGGGAGTCTATTCCACATTTTCACAGCTCTTATTGTGAAGAAACCTTTCCGTGTTTGGAGATTACATTTCTTTTCCTCCAGACGTAAAGAGTGCCCCCTTGTCCTCTGTGATGACCTCAGGGTGAATAGCTCTACACCGAGTTCACTATATGAACCACTGATGTATTTATACATGTTGATCATGTCCCCCCCTAATCTCCTCTTCTCAAAAGAGAATAAATTCAGTTCCTCTAATCTTTCCTCATAGCTGAGCTCCTCCATGCCTCTTATCAGTTTGGTTGCCCTTCTCTGTACTTTCTCCAGTTCCCCAATGTTCTTTTTGTGAATTGGTGCCCAAAACTGAACTGCATATTCCAGATGAGGTCTTACTAATGATTTGTACCGGGGTAATATGATATCTCTCTCTCTCGAGTCTATACCTCTTTTAATACAAGAGAGGATTTTGCTTGCTCTAGAAACCGCAGCTTGGCATTGCATTGCATATTCCACTGAGGTTTTTTATTTGAACCAGTAGTGTTGCATTTTTCTGAACTGTTCACCACAGTTCTCAAGAGAAAGTGTTAAATCCTCCCATGTCTCTCATTTTAATTTACTTTGGGTTCCATTTCTTATCCTTACCTCTTCTGCTTGTGATTGGCTCTTCTCCTTCTTGCACATTTTCTATTGGCTGCTCTATCCTAGGTTGCTCCCCACTCTCAAGCTCCACATTCTCTTCTAGGATTGTCTCCATGGCAGGTGGTTTGTCTGAGACTTTTACCTCAATTCTGAACCACAATAATACAATAAATAAATGTGTGTTATTATTAAAATAAACAATTATACAAAATTTCATGTGTAAATTATATTAAATTGTTGCTGAACATTACTTGCTGGACTGTACACCAAGGAAAAGTTGTAATTAAGGTGCATCCATCAACCTGGTAGCAACCAAGTGGAGAGAAAAGAAAGGAGCTGTCATATTTTTATTGATATTTTGGTGTATTTTAGAAACATTAAATTAGGTAAACCCTCCTGTATCAATCAACTTTTCCCTCCCTACATTTGACCCCAATTTCCCTTAATTCAAGCATTTAGCCTCAGTAACTATAGCCAGGTACTGACACAAAGCCTCTGTAAGTAAAGATTACCTAAACTACACCAAACTGATATGGGAGAGCAAGTTCCAGCATGTTCCCCTACTATGTTCCGATTGACTTTCACTGCTCCCTTCTGACTGGCTCAGACCAGGAAAAAAAGCTGAAGAGGATCATGGGTAGTTCAATCACCTTTAGGCGGAACTGTCCTCTGTTAAGAAAAAACTACAGCTTCATGCGGTTCCAGTAACTGGGAAGAAGGGAGAGAGAGAAGTTTTACAAAATGGCCCGGGAACGTTCGGGGCACGTGGTGCCAGACTGGGAAAGGAAACACATATTGGGACAGAGTGGTGGGTCTGTTAGCACCTGTTTGCCAGTGTGGCCTATCCTCAGTTGTACCAGAGACACAGAGTGGAACCGCCAGTCTATCCTCAGCATTCCAGGGCCACAGAGCAGGATCGCCAGCCCATCCTCTGTGTTTCGGGGACACAGAGCTGGATCACCAGTCCACCCCAACTGCTCCAGGAGTGTCACGCGGGTTCACCGGAGCCATCACATCAGTTCATGAGCGCCCCCTCTGCCGCCAGTATCTATAGCTGAAGTGCAGGGGGTTAGTAAGAGGGTTGTTAATCCATTCCTTGTACTGCACAGTAGACACTGGTGCTCAATATTGCCTTATCTTATCGCCCTTCGAAGGTCAGCCAATCCATCCATTTCATTCTCAAGGCTATTGTCTTAACATCCCCAGACTGCACTTCCTTCCTCAATACTACTCCATTGATAATCCCCCCATCCAGCCCAAATTTATTGTAACTCTGTGACTGAGATGACTTCTTTTTTTTAGTTAAACCCCTCCAGTTACCTTTGCTACAATTGTCTTACTGACTTTAAGCAGGCAAGGACCATTGAGCACCAACAATTGTGCACCATCATAAGGACACCATCCAAGCCAACAGAAAGTAATTTCTTTCTACCTCACCCTCTCGGAAACTGATATACCCTGTTTCCCCGAAAATAAGACCTACCCCAAAAATAAGACCTAGTACTGTTTTTGGGAATTGCTGAAGTATAAGACCTACCTGAAAATAAGACCTAGTTGTGATCATCTGTTCCACCACCTCTGGCACTGGCCCTGTGTACACCAATATCTACTGTCTCCTATAAACACAGAAGAGTGGCTTTTGTGTTTCCAAGTGACAATCCCTCTTGTAAGTAACAGCACCATCTGCTCCCACAGAACCCCCCTACCTCTGTACTCACTGTTGGACAGGGAAGGAACAGATATCTGAGGGGGCAGTGTGTTTAGGGGTGGGGCGGGGCATCTCATCCTGCAGCCTAATGCATGGAAGCCAATGCTCCAGGGGTGATCATTGGCCAGTGAGGAAGAGGCGGAGTGGTGAGTGAGTGCGGTTGGTGCACTGTGTGGGAAGATAGGACCGGAAGCTCACTCCTGCATCCCCTGCAACTCACTTCTGCATTCCCTGCAACTCACCCCTGCACTCTGTCTGTGGCTCATCTCTGCACCTTGTTTGAAACTCACCTGTCAATTCAGCTCTGCAACACCTGACTGCAGCTCGCAACTGTCATCTGTCATCAGCCAGCCCTCTCTATAGTAACCCTCATCCACAACTGCCTGCAGCTCACCTCTGCACCCCCTGTCCACACCTGTACATTCAAAAAATAAGACCTACCCCGAAAATAAGACCTAGTGTGTTTTTTTTAGCCAAAAAAAATATAAGACAGTGTCTTATTTTCGGGGAAACACGGTATATATATATATATATATATATATATATATATATATATATATATACAGTATCTACCTCCAGAGGCTTTATCATCCAAGTCTTGCTCTTTTATTAAGGGGTTGTCTAATGTGCATACATTGAAGTCCGGCAGCTAGACTTGAACAGGTCAGGGAAGGGAAGTCTGATGGTGGTGTAGTCTATAGAGGTTTTGCTACTTCACTTCCTGCTGCCCTGATCTGAGTGGTTGGTGAAACCTAACTAACCTAATTAATTGTCAGAGGTTTGTCAAAGTGGTGAAAGTGTTAACATCGTTAGTCCACATACCAGATTAGTCTCAGAGGGCTTATTCACTCAGTGGCTCCATCGGGGGTATGCTGCACAAATGCATGAATTTAGGTTGCATTGCTTGGTTTTACAATTCTGCCATTTTTTTTTTGCATGTGATATATTTGATGTTCCAACAGTCTAATTTCATATTGTTGTCAATGGTGTAAACAAAAAGCAGGAGGTACACTTTACTACAGTAGGCTTTATGGGACAACTCACCACCCACCCAGTAGCCCTTCTATATCCTACACCTACCTGTTCACGCTCATTGTAGATCAGCATTGTTGGGCCTGCTGGGAGCTGCAAAGCCTCTTTATGATAAGTCTTCCATCTGGGCAGTAGAAAACCCAATAATTTCTATGGAAAAGCCCCACCACTGGGACAGAGTGATCCTCAAGTAAGCTGATAATATAGGTACATGACACCAGTAGGTGATTTGGTGGGTGAGGAGCAGATGTAAGGTTCACAGCACTAAGGAACTACACTACCCTACGTGAACACCTTTTGCAGGGCTCTAGGAAACTACTACTATTGATTCAAGAGCAGGGGCGGACTGACCATTTGGAAACTCGGGCACGGCCCGAGGGCCCGGGGTCAGTAGGGGGCCCCATGAGATGCCCCTGGTACCTTTTTTATAGGCTTTTTTGAGTTTGGGCAAGGACACAGGGGCCCCATGATCTCCTATTGCCCGGGGGCCCCATGAGTTGTCAGTCCGCCTCTGTTCAAGAGTGACCTGCCTTCCCATGCATAACAGTGCAGCTGCTTTATGTGGTCACCCTATTCACAGGGACTACCCTGACTAGATGTTCCATTATTATTATGAGGCTCTGTTCTTTCAACCACAAGAGATACAGTATGTAGTGAAATATACTGTATATCTATATGCATATAAAAAATAAACAACATAATCTTGATAGCTTTTGAGACTCAAGGGATTATAATTATTTGAATGAAAGCTATATATTTATTAACATAAAAAAACAAAACAAAAGCAGCTTCAGGCATTAAATATATTCTGTAGAATATTTTATTTCCCACAAAATACCTAGGGAATAGTACAGCGCTGCAAGACAGAGGACGCATTGATGGTTCTTCTATAGCAGACATCACAGAATCAGCTGTCCCAGGCCTCTAATGGGGAGACATAACACAACAAGCATTATAATCAGAAACCATAGGCAAAAATGAGAAGAGTGATAAAAATTACTGTTTAGAATGTAAAGGGGAATTTAATTTGTAACTTTGCTATAGTGTAGCAATGAAAGGCAATATCACACAAGCTATTTTCTGTATTGCTAATTGCATTTTGATTAGTCATGCTAATGATTGCCAATGGGAATTTTACCAAAAATTAAAGGTAAACTCCAGCCTTACCTTCAGTCTTGCAGAGCTGTACATGTTCCTTCACTGTACTGGAACCGCTTACTCTGATTTCACTGCACACTGTGAGTTTCTCACAGCATGCATTAGAAGCTGCACCAAGTCAGATGCAGCCCGCCTCATCTCCTGGCTGGGAACATCCCAGAATCACCAAGCTCTTTCCTCCCCAGCCGCGCTGTCCCTTGCCTGCCCCTTTTATTCACTGGATTTCAGTTCTTTCAATAATGGCTCAACATTTCTTAAGGTAGTCTGCATGCAAATGCAGTCTGCCTAGGACTGCTCACCTTCAAATGGACATATATCTATCAAGGCATGTTTATATTTGCATATCACCTCCCATGAGTCAGTCCTCTCCCATGCATCAGGCAAGCTGTGTACAGCCCCTTTCACCAGATATGATCTACCTGCATTGCATAGACAAACACAAAGACCCAGTGATGGTGCCTCTGTAAAAAGGATATATAATGATGGGAAGATTTTATTTAAAAATGTAATTAGCACGTTGCTGGTGGGGGACAGAAAGCAAAATATAATCAGATTAAATTTCAGCTTCTAAGTGTGTATAAAAGTATTTTTTATTTCTTTACGTTTTAGATATAGTGTGAAAAAGTTGGACCCTTTTTAAAACTGTATTGCTGTCTGTGTCCCCAGCTAACATACAAGCTACATTTTCAGGTTTGAGTGGGTTGCATTTAATAATGATGGTATTATCAATTCAAACAATTTTTTATCTGTGATCAGTATTTCTGTAATGTTTTCTGAGAACCCCAAATGACATTTGGGAACTCCATTAACCACTTACGTACCGGCAGGGCTGCTAATAGAAATCACAGTGCCCCATACAAACTACCTGACAGAGCCCCCTTCCCAAGAAAATATCAAAGCGATATTTCACTAAAAATACAATAAAATCATTATTAGTGAACACAAACACAACATAACTTTGTGGAGGAGGTCTGGGGCTCATTCACACGGGTGCTGTGGCCTGTACAGTGGATCAGTGGTTCGTGCATGTGGCTGGAACCACCTGAAGCTGAGTGCAGGCAGCCTATGTTATGCTATGGGAACGCACTGACTGCACAATCACAGCCGCAAGTCCTAATATGACAGGCATATGAATTCAGGTGTACGGCCCAAACACAGACAATGTGCATTTGGGGCGACTCACCCACACCTGCCCACCTGTCAAATTAGGGCCTATGGCTGTGTTCATAAAACCACAGCAGAGTGACAGGCAGCTGCAGCCCAAACCCCTCTTTCACAAAGCCAAAGAACCAGTGTGAATGAACCCTTATTTATATTTTTTAACCAATTTTTTTAACAACCCTATTAGGAGGGGGGGGGGGACATTTCTGAAATATCAGGGGTGTAAACGGATCCCTGATGTCTCACTTCTGAGACAGAGAAAGATTGAGAACTACAGATGAATGAACAAGAACTGCACTATACAGAGGCCCCTGTTCATTTACAAACTGAAGCATAGTAAACATGGTTTACTATGCTTCAGTTAAAAATAAACACTGCACTGATCACTCACTGTATTCATTCAGGAAAGGAAGGGGCAGGTAAATATGACACATTTACCAACTCCCCGCTCTCCATCCTGAAATGGTCCCACTATGTGCCCATAGCAGCTGACAGCTAACAGGAGGTAGAGGAGGAGAAGCTGAGAAACTGGCAGCTGTGGGAAATGAGAATGGGGGGGGGAATAGTGTTGGATCCTGCTGATTAATCTCAAATCTTATCCGTATTTTCTATAGATATGAAAAAATATACTAAAAATCATTAAAACATATAAATATAACACAAATAGTCAAATGTTATTGCAAATACATGCACGCAGGATTCATGGTCATAGTTACATAGTTAGTCTGGCTGAAAAAAGACAAAAGTCCATCCAGTTCAACCATAATTTTTTTTTTTTTTCAAATGGTCGCATCACAGTTGTCTCGATGGACAGAATGCCATCCATTGAGAGTGCAATGCACCTATACCGGTGACATCACCGGCTGTTACACATGTAAATATCTCCTGAATGGTGCATGTTTAGAAGATATTCACTGTACCTAGAGGTAAGCTTTATTATAGACTCACATGTAGGTACAAGAAAAAAGTTAGTAAATGGTTAAATAAAAGGAGTTGATACATGAATCTGCAGAGGGAACTGGTAGTGAAGGGAAGAAGAAGCAAAGTTGCAAAGGACAGAGGAATGACAGAGGTTTATAGCAGTGAACTGAAAGACCCCAGTCTGGAGGAGAGGAGTGGGAAACCCAGCTACATAAACTGCACGGGGACAAGATAAAAGGGAATGTAGCTGATCTGGCTGTGACTGTCAGGAGACAGAGCAATGAGGGAGAGAGCACAAAATAATATACAGGTTGGGCAGTTGGAGCACCGAGATCAGCAGAGAGCCAGGAAAGGTGAGACAAGACGAAGCACAAGCCACAATTGATGGGACTGAGAAGGGGAAAGATTGGAGCATGAATGCAGGACTAGGGTTTTGGAAAGACAGTGAACAGGGCGAGAATCTGGAGCAATGGAGGAAAGGTCAAGGATGAGAAACAAAGTTACAGAAGCAACAGATTGAGCACAGCTAACATTAGAGCAGCACTGTGAGAGAATGACAGAAGGCTGTAGATAGGAGGGGAGTTTAACGGCTGAAAATGTGTTTGGCAGTTGCCGGGCCCCCTGCTGATGAGATGGGGCCCGGGCCCCTTACAAGAGGACCGGAGGTACCCCCATATCAGCGGCCCTGCCTACCGGGCACTTTTTTTATACCCTTCCTGCCCAGACCAATTTTCAGCTTTCAGCGCTCTCATACTTTGAATAACTGTGCTTTCATGCAACACTGTACCCAAACAAAATTGTTATAATTTTTTTTAGACAAATAGAGCCTTCTTTTGGTGGTATTTAATCACCACTGGGGTTTTTATTTTTTGCTAAACAAACTAAAAAAGAGCAAACGTTTAGAAAAAAAAAAGTTTTTCTTAGTTTTCGTTATAAAGTTTTCTAAATAAGTAATTTTTCTCCTTCACTGATGGGCACTGATATGCTGTACTGATGGGTATTGATGAGGAGTTACTGGAGGGCACAGATGAGGCTGCACTGATGGGTAGCACTGATGGGCACTGTTAGGTGGCACTTATGGGCATTGATAGGCAGCACTGATGGGCACTGTTAGGTAGCACTAATGGGCGGCACTGATGGGCACTGATAGGCGGCACTGATTCAACTGATGGGCACTGATTGCCAGCACAGATGGGCACTATTGGACGCACTGATGGGGCTACACTGATCACCAGAACACTGATGATCAGTGTAGATGCCCCCTGCGAAACTCCGCTTACTGTCTCTCCTCTCCTCACGTGTTGTCGGCGCATGAGGAGAGGACTGCCAATAACCTGCATCTTCTATTTACCCTGTGATCAGGTATGATTGGATACAGCTGGTCACATGGTAAAAGCAGCTGTGGTTTGCCCATTCCTTAGTCATGTGATCAGCTGTGTCCGCGGAGTGCGCACCCCCAGGGGCGCGCGGGGGGTGTGGTTCTGGGAGGACATCCATGGACGCCCTCCCAGAACTAGCCAATCCTGCTGTAGCCGTCTTTTGGCTATAGCACGGTCGGGAACTGAGTAAATAACAATGATGCCTAACAATCTTGATACCTCTCAAATGTATTGCTGGACTCCAATTGAGACCCTTGGAAGCAGATGAATGTAAGAAGATAGACTCACATTACACAGAGATTTCACCAGAGAGCCAGTTCCATCCATGCTATTTACAAAGTCTTTGTAAAATTTCATCTTGACTTTCTGGTTGCGGATGATAAGGGAACCAATGCCTTTAAAGCTGAACTCAACATTTTGCTTGGTAGCGAGAGAGCGAGAGAAAATACCGAGTGTCTCCCTGACACACCCCTCTATAGTGTCTCTGTTGTAGGAGCAAGAGAAAGACATGGCGATGAAGTTCAGAGGAACGACCGGGATTTCACCTGAGAACACAAGAATATGAGTTAGAGACAAATACTGTGTACATTCACTATTTAGTAATCAGCTTGTGGGTCTAACTTTCACCTACAAATCCATTTAGAATGGGGATGTATATATATAAAGCTGAACTCTAGGAAACGTAAAAATTCACCCTTGCAGTGGGGTTGTGCTTGCTTCTGTTTTGGGGATTTGGAAATGCAAATTTATAGTTGTGCTAACAAAATTGCATACCCTGGAAGAAATGTTGGCATTGATATTGAAAATATGACTGATCATGCCAAAAAACTCTTTTATTTAAGGATAGTGATCATATGAAGCCATTTATTATCACACAGTTGCTTTTAAATCATCATGACAACAGAAATCACTCAAATGGCCATGATCAAAAGTTTACATACCAGAGAATGTTGGCCTTGTTACAGACTCACAAGATGACGCACACAGGTTAAAATAGCAATTAAAGGTTAATTTCCCACATCTATGGCTCTTTAAATTGAAATTAGTGTCTGTGTATAAATAGTACATGAGTTTGTTAACTCTCACGTCAAGGCGTTAAGCAGCTAGCTACTGAGCCATAGGGAGCAGAAAAAAACTGTCAAAAGACCTGTGTAACATGGTAACTGAACTTTATAAAAATGGAAAAGGATATAAAAATGTATCTAAAGCTTTAAATATTCCAGTCAGTACTATTCAATCACAAGAATGCCATCCCCACTGTGAAGCATGGTGGTGGTTCACTGATGTTTAGGGGGTGTGTGAGCTCTAAAGGCATGGGGAATCTTGATGGCAAGATGAATCCAGCATGTTACCAGAAAAAACTGGGAGACCATTTGCATTCTCCTGCACCAAAGCTGCGCATGGGATGCTCTTGGACTTTTCAGCACGATAATAACCCTAAACACAAGGCCAAGTTGACCCTCCTTGTTACAGCAGAAAAAAGTGAAGGTTCTTGAGAGGCCATCACCGTCTCCTGAACCTAATATCATACAGCCACTCTGGGGAGATCTCAATCATGTGGTTCATACAAGACGACCAAAGACTTTGCATGACCTGGAGGCATTTTGCCAAGACAAATGGGCAGCTATACCACCTGCAAGAATTCAGGGGCCTCGTAGCCAACTATTACAAAAGACTGCTCACTGTCATTGATACTAAAGAGGGCAATACACAGTATTAACCTCCCTAGCGGTATTCCCGAGTGTAGCTCGGGGTAAAGTTTCAGTACCAAAAGCGGTAACCCCGAGCTACACTCGGGTTTACCATGCGGCGTTGCTCAGGGATTCCCTGCAGCGCTTACCTTGTCCTTCGCTCCCGCGATGTGTCCCCTGCAGCGTCCCCGGCCATCTCCTCCAGCCGATGCCAGCATCCGGCTTCTGTGTTCCGGTCCCTGTGACGTCGGGACGTACGGGCACCGGCGGCGGCGGGAAATTTGAAAATTTTAAAAAATGTCATTTTTTTCCAAAGTTTATATAGTAAAACATTGCTGTTTCAACCCATTTCACATACATTTTGTCCCGAGTGCTTTGTCCTGTGCCCTGCCTGCATTTTGTCTGTTCTTTCTGCTGGAAACTGAGAAACGTCCACGGTGTCCAAAAACCATCCTTTTAGGTCAAAAGTGGGTTTAGATCAGCTAGAGAACAGCGATAGTAAATCAGAACCACTTGCAGAATTGAGTGATAATGATTCGTGGGGAAATTCATCATCAGACACTGAAAACGATTTTGCGACTTTGCTCAGCAATGTGCGAACTTGGCGCTATATTTCAAATTTCAGTGTTTTTGGTTTGATTATATTATTGAATTAAATGTATTATTATTATTTTTTATGATTATTTATTAAATTATAATTTATGATTTCGTGTTTCCAATTTTATCATACCCGGGATGTTTACTAGACTCTTGTTCGGACAGATTTCAGTGAGTTATTCCTAAAAATTACAGCCTACAATAAAAAAACTACATATTTCCATGCAAAATAATGGTACCGCTTTCAGCACCAAAAATCTGAAATAATCATACTGCCAGGGAGGTTAAAGTGTTACTACACCCAGGACCCTGCATCCACTACTGGTCTCTCACAGTACACACTACACGGAAATGCAATTAGTTTAGCAAATGTAAACTGCTAAATACCTTTTCTCATCAGCAGTTAGAGCAGTCTTGTGATTTGTATCAATGTTCAGCAGAGCACTGGTTAAAGCTTGTAGGAGGAGTTTTCTTTCTGCTCTAGGAGGATACAGAACCCCTGACCTCTGTCTGGACAGTGCTGATAGGCCCTGTGCTGATCACATGCACTCTCCCAAGAAAAAAAAACAACCTCTCTAGCAATACATACTAAACTGAGCATGTGCAGAGTGTCTCCACATGATATGTCCTATCAAGAGATAAGAGGGGGACACTGGAAGAAGGGGAGGATCAGAGAAGTCAGGATCAAACAGTATTTTTACACAATGCAGAGGATTAACCCTTAGGTTCCACAGTGAGTATATCAGGCATGCTTTACTGCATATACAGACTGATTTTACTGTTGTGGGTTTAGTAACACTTTAAGAACTAAGAGGATGCAGACTTTTAAACAGGGGTAATTTAATTTGTTTACTTGTTGCCATGTTTTGTTTTATGATTGTGCAATTCTGTTATGTGCCATTCAGTTATATATGAATCCCATAACTAATAAAAGAATGTGTTTTGTCTGCTCACTCACGCTATTCTTTAAAAACAGTACTGTATAATACCAATTCTCCAAGCGTATGCAAACTTTTGAGCACAACTGTACTTACCTGATCCTTCACTCCGCAGTGCTAGACCGGCCAGTGCAGCCACTTCTCCCCCATGCTCTTGCAATCTAAGGTTTTCTGACATCATCAAGACCAATGCAGAGTCCATAGCCCTGCACTGGACAGGAGGATGTCGTGGGACAGTCCAGCTATGAAGCTTTTGGGAGCACCATCTGCTGGGGGAGCAGAGGATAAAGTAAGTAAAACTATGCCAACAGAGTAGTTGATGCTTGGAAGACACTTCAAGAAGAGATATTGAATCAGTCAATACTAAGTAGATTCAAATATGCTTGGGACAGACATACTTGGGGAAAAAAAAGGTAACGAAAAACAAAAAGATACTGTATGTCTATTTTTTTAAAAAATGGGGCAGACTGGATTGCCCACTTGGGTCTTTTTTCTGCCATTGCTCTTCTATATTTCTATGCATTTACTGTCCCATGGACTAAATGAGCGGCTAACCCTTGCAGAATTTTTATTTTTTTATATTTTTCTATGCAAATGAAGGATGACCTCAATTCACATACTCACCTGCCCTGCACATCCATCATTGTCCTTCTGTAATCCCCTGCCACATGCCAGGTCCCACGCCACTATCTTCATCCCTGATGTCATCAGGAGCCTGACTGTCTCTTCTGGGTTCAGGCAGCCGGCTCCTGATGACACGTGCAGCCTCTCTGTATCTCAGCTCTTGCAGCCTCTTGAGATATGTGGCGGGGATATCCCAGGAGACTGGGGAAGCATAGACACGTCATTTTTACTTAGGCGAGAATGGTGGGAGAGGGCAGAAATGAATTAAAAACACATTTTTAAATGTAAACAATTTTAAAAAATATTGACATTTTAATTTTGTGGAAACGGGAGGACTTCAGGGAGGAAAAGACAATTTTTTAGAGTGAGGTCGACTTCAAAGTGGAACTTCTGTCTCCCAATCAACATTGACTATTTTTAATCCTTATGCTGCTAGCATTAGTAAATAGATAAGAAAGTATATCATATTGTGGGCAGCACAGTGGCTAAATGGTTAGCACTTCCACCTAGCAGTACTGGGGTCATTGGTTTGAATCCCAACCACGGCACCGCCTGCCTGGAGTTTGCATGTTCTCCCTGTGCCTGCATAGGTTTCCTCCAACACTCCAAAGACATGCTGGTAGGTTAATTGGATCCTGTTTAAAATTGCCCTAGTATGTGTATATATGAATGTAAGTTAGGGATCTTAGATTGTAAGCTCCTCTTTTTTACAATCTGACCGGGGGGGGGTGGAGCCTGAGCATGGCGGCACAGTAGAGCGGAGAATAGACACTCTCCGATAGCCTTCCCCACCTACCCTCCCTGAGTGTTCTGAGGGTCTAATTGGCTGTGCTGGTGGGCTGCTGGAGACCAACCTGGAGTAGCGGGAGATCCCGGCGGTGATACGGGGACCGGCCTGGAAGCGGGGAGCCGAGGCAGCCATTCTCCGGAGGTCTGCTTGTGGTGATCCCGAAGAGAGCGTGGGGTTGCCGAGCGACGAGGAGGAGCGGCGGCACCACGTGGTATGCCGCGGTGGACTGCTGGGAGAGAGAGAAACCGGCCGGTATCCTAGGAGGCTGGGAGAAGCGCAGTCCGACTGTCACCATTAAGCTGTTCCCAGGAGAATCTGTGCAGCATAAGGGAGAAGAGGAAAAAGGGACCCAAAGGAACCCCCTTGAAGAAGAGGATACGGTCACAGGAGACAAAATAACTCAGGACTGCAACTCTGAAGCTGCTCCAGAGAGGAGGGTGAGTGAGTTGCCTATGTGATAACTGTATGGTCTGCATCTTAGGCTACCTGAGACTCAGCTTAAAGAATCAAGGAGGGGGTTCCCAGAGAGGGTCTGAGGATTTGCAGAAGAAAAGAAGTGACAGCTTAAATATAAATATTCCAGAGTCTTAAAAAGCCTTAGAAAAAAAAAAACCTACATGCGATATGAAAGGGAAAAGCAGCAAAGGAAGCATGCCCAAGAACTCCCAAATCCAAACTGCAACGATAAAAAAATATACGTCGCAGGGGAAATTGACTCCAGTAAGAACTCAGGAAATAAGTGAAAGGAGTGACCTGGAAATAAGCTTTGATAATAGCTTAAGATCCTCCTTGGGAGCAGTTAACAATAGCCAACAAACAATAGAAGGAATGGAGACGGGTGAAATTGAAAAAGATTTGCAAATACCGAATAAAAAGGAAATGGCGGAGATGATTAAAAAATTGTAAAAATCAATAAAGCAAGAAATGGGGATAATTCGGAAAGAAATGGGACAGTTGTTAATTAGAGTGGAAGAAACGGAGGAAACAGTTAAACACCATTCCCAAATTATCCCAACACTAGAGAAATTGATAATAGATACCCGGAAGGAACAAAAAAGACTGCTTAATATGATGGAGGATCAAGAAAATAGGGAAAGGAGAAATAATATTAGAATAAGAGGAGTCCCAGAACTGTTACAGGGGGAAGACTTAAAGGAGATCACATGCAAAATCATGAACTCCATAACGGATAGAACTGTGGCGGAGACGTTTAAATTGGATGGAGTCTTTAGGATAGGAAAGATCCAACAAGAAAAAGGCCCAGAAAAATCAAGAGATATAATCGTTCAATTCCATAATTACAGAGATAAGGATGAGATATGGAAGAAGATCAAAGGAAGATCTAATATTAAATATGGAGGGAAAAATATTCAAATCTTTGCAGATATAGCACCTGGGACACTGAGAAGAGAGAGGTCACTGAAACCATTACTGGAACTGTTGAAAAAACATAATGTGCAATATAGATGGGGTCGATCAGCATGTTTAATCGGTTGGAGAGATGGAGTCACAGCATTTTTTAGAGGATATGAAAGACTTCTGTTATAAATTTGAACTGCAGAGAATAGAGATTCTGGGATGGGAAGAGGAGGAGGGAGAGTCATATATCTTGGGAAAAGAGGAATGGCAGCTAATTAGAAGAGAAAATAGAGAGCAAATAGATAGAGGGACACCGGGGAGGAGGGGGGGAATGTGAGCTGTACATGGACGGAGCTGAACCCCCAGGTTGGAATCAAAAGTGGGACTTTTTCCACAAATGATTCATAGGCAAACAAAAAGCCTAATAGGGGAGAGGGGGGAGGGGCATTTGTGGGGGGGTGGTATCCTCAAAAGAAGAGTAAGCAAATGGAAAACCTAAATAAGAGAGGGGGGGGAGAGGGAGGGAGGGTAGGCGGAGGGGGGGAGGAGGGGGCGGATAGGGGGGAGAGAATCGGGGAGGGAGCGGGGAAAGGGGGCCTAAAAATTGACATCTTGTATGAGAGAAGAGGTATAAGGAAGGGGAAGAAGAAAGGAAATGGTAAAACAGGAAGGAGATAAATAAAATATGGAGGAAATATGTTTGGTAACCCATAATGTAAATGGTTTAAATTGCTCGGGTAAAAGATTTAGACTATATAGAGAATTACAGCACAGAGAGGCCTCAGTTGTATTTCTGCAGGAAACTCATCTAGAACTGAAAAAAAACATTAAGCTGAACTCTAGACATCACCCGACATGGTATTATGCAGATTCCCCAGTTAAGAGAGCGAAGGGTGTGGCTATAGGATTTGCAAAAAACATCAGGTTTGAACTGGAGGATAGAAAGGTGGACCCGGAAGGGAGGTTCTTGTTCTTGAAAGGTAAACTGCAGGACACTGAATGTACGTTTGCAAATATATATTGCCCTAACAGGAAACCGGAGATATTTTTGAAAGGGGTTATGAGAAGATTGATAGACTTTAGAAAGGGATATTTAATAGTAGCGGGTGATCTTAATATATGTATGGATCCACAAATAGACACAACATCTGTAGTGCAGAGAGGGGGAAATAGGGCGATGGGAGAATTGAAAAAGGTGATGAAAGAGAGTCAACTGGTGGATAGCTGGAGAATTGTCAACATGAGAGATAGAGATTATACTTTTTTTCTCTAGTGTACATAGGACATACTCTAGATTAGATTACATATTGGTGGACCATCGACTTATTGAGGATTTGATTAGGGTAAAAATAGAAGCAATGCCTTTTTCGGATCACGCACCTGTGGTAATGAAACTAAGATGGGGAGGGAAACCGTCAGGAGGCCCGTCATGGAGGTTGAATGAGGCACTCCTCATGGATCAAGATACTGACCGGAAGATCAGGGAGGAGATAGAGTGGTTCTTTGAGGAAAATGAAATGGGGGACGTATCATTAGCTACAGTATGGGAGGCACATAAAGCATATATAAGAGGAATCCTTATTGCGATTGGGGCAAAGAAAAAAAGGGAAAGGCGAGAGAAGATTAGTGGGCTTTTGAAGGAAATTACCAAGATGGAACTCCTACATAAAAACAACATAAGGAAAGAGATAGAGCAAAAAATGACAAAAAAGAGGGAAGAACTGGAGAAAGTAATGGAGGAAGAAAAAATGAGAACTTTTAATAAGATCATTGTGGAAATATATAGATGGGGAGATAGATCGGGAAAGTATCTGATGAGAGCCCTGAGGAGAAAGAAGAACAGGAACTATATAGATAAAATAAAAAACTCCAAGGGAGAGTTAGTCCATTCAACCAAAGATATTGCAAAGACATTTAAGGATTACTATAGTAAATTATATAACATTGCCCCCAAGGATGCTATAATTAAGGATAAAATGGTAAATACTGAAAAAAGAAGGGAATATTTAAGAAATGCAGGATTACCAAAATTAAGTGAAGAACTATTAAACTCATTAGAATCTGACATTACACAGGAAGAATTAAAAATAGCATTAAAAAGCTTTATGATGGGAAAAAGTCCAGGTCCAGATGGGTATACCGTGAAGTATTATAAAAAATACAGTGACTTATTGCTACCTAAGTTAAAGATATATATGGACTCACTGGGGGGAGAGATGGAGATGAGGCAGGAATCCCTACTTGCACAGGTGGTGCTAATCCATAAGGAAGGTAAAGATATCACCCAATGCTCAAGTTATAGATCGATATCATTATTGAACATAGACACGAAGCTGTATGCAAAGGTATTGGCGAATAGGTTAAAAGATCTGATGCCAGATTGGATACATGGAGATCAGGTGGGCTTTGTTAGAGGAAGAGAGGGCCGAGACAATGGGTTGAGATCCCTCCTGTTAATACAGAAAAGTAAAACAGTAAAAAAATCCAGTGGTGCTGCTCTCGATAGATGCGGAGAAGGCGTTTGACAGGGTCAACTGGAGTTTCATGATGGATACATTAGAGGTCCTGGGATTGGGTAATAGGATGAGAAAGTGGATTGGAAGGTTGTATGAAAGACCGTCTGTGATGGTAATGGTAAATGGAGAGAGATCAGAGAATTTTTTAATGTCAAACGGAACTAGACAGGGCTGCCCACTTTCCCCATTGTTGTTTGTCCTATCTCTGGAACCCCTGCTATCAACAATTAGGAAAAACACAGATATAAAGGGAATCAATGTAGGAAAGATAGAACATAAGATAGCAGCCTTTGCGGATGACCTATTGTTCTATGTTGGAAACCCTAGGATAACACTCCCTAACCTAATGAAAACATTGAAGGAATACGGGGAAATGTCAAATCTAAAAATTAACCCGAGTAAAACAGAGATATTAAATATAAATCTTCCAAAGAGTGAAAAAGAAAAAATCCAGAGAGAATTTCCCTTTATATGGTAAGATAGAGAAATAAAGTACCTGGGAGTAAAACTTACTCCTTCACAGAAAAACCTTTATAAAACTAACTATATACCATTGTTAAACGAGATTAGGGAGGAATTGAAGAAAATTGGTGGAGGTAATCCTTCCTGGCTAGGTCGTGTTAACCTGATAAAAATGGTAATTGTTCCTAAGATACTGTATAAATTCCAGATGATTCCCATTAATCTCCCAGAGGTGTACTTTAGAACAATTAAGCGAATGATAACAAAATATAAATGGAAAAATAAAAAACCTAGGATATCATATGAAGTGCTAAGTAGAAATAAAGAAAAAGGGGGGTTGGGAGTACCGGATTTTAAAAGATATCACAGAGCAGTTATTTTAGCAAGAATTTTTGATTGGATGCACAACTCAAAGAGTAAATATTGGGTCACAATAGAAAATACACTTAGTAGAAAAGATTTGAGTAGGAGTGTGTGGGTGCCAGCACAGTTTAGAGAACTAGGGGAGAACACGAGTATATACACGAGGATTGTAATAAGGGAGTGGGATAAAATGCACAAACAGAGGAAATGGGATTTTAATTCCTTGCTAATGCCACTAAGAAATTCAGAGTTTTTTCCCCCAGGTAAAGAGGAAATCACAGGCAGATGGATTAAAAAGGAAGACGCCCAGTTGAGAGATATAATGGAGGGGGTAAAATTAGGAACATTGGAAGAATTGAAAAGGGAGGAGGGAAAGATATTCACTGGGATAGATATATGGAGATATAATCAATTGAAACAATTTGTGGAGAAACTGACGAAGCCCCTTAGAACTAGGAAAGACTGGAACGTATTTGAGAAGTACTTAGAAGCACGAGGAGATGGGAAACACAGCACTGCTAAAGCATACAAAGCACTCACTGATTTAGATAGTAAGTCAAAATTAAAGTACATAGAAAAATGGGAAAGGGACTTAGGAGTGGAATGGGAAGAGCACACACTGAGAAAAATATATAAAAGGGTACACGAAAATATAAGCATGCGTGAGGTGGAAATGAATTTCAAATGTTTGACAAGGTGGTATGTCACACCGATGATTGAGCACAAGATGAGTGGGGAAAAACAACCTTGGTGCTGGCGAGGATGCAGAGGTTTGGGCACGATGTATCACATATGGTGGGATTGTTTAAAAATACAAATATATTGGAAAAAAGTCATAAACCAAATTAGGATCATTACTGGAACAGAGATCGGACTGGACCCTGAAACCTGTCTTTTTCATAACCCAATAATATCTGAGAATAAATATAGAGAATTGGGTATAGGGAGTTACCTAAATGCAGCAAAAAGTTTGATCCCCAGGTTTTGGCGCAAAGTTGAGGCACCGAGAGTAGAGGACTGGATAAATAGAGTTGACCAGATTGCGAGATTGGAAAAACTTTATTATATACAGGAAGATAGGATGGGAGCATATTATAAGAAATGGGAGAAATGGGAGGAATTTAAGGTAAAGGTAAAAGAAGGTACTGAATAAGTAAGAGCAAAGAAAGGGGATGGAAAGAATGTGAAGAGAGAAAGGGGAAAGAAAAAGGAGAAAATATAGTAATTTGTTATTCTTTCTATCTTCCAATTCTTTGTATCCAGAGGATGTGAGATATAAGTCGATCAGATAGATGTCATGGATTTAAAGAAGCGGGAGGGGGTGGAGGGTGGGTTGAAAGAAAGGGGGTTAGTGGGAGAAAAAGATACGAAATAAGGGTTTTATGAGATTTTGGTATGTTGTATTATTTATCGTGAAACTTTGTATTTTGTATTGGTTTGTTTGAAAATGAATAAATATTTAAATTAAAAAAAAAAAAAAAAAAAAAGATTGTAAGCTCCTTGAGGATTAGGGACTGATGTGAATGTACAATATATACGTAAAGCGCTGCATAATTTTTTTTTTTAACATACTGTCACCCTAGCAGTACAGTGTCACGATAGTGACACTGTACTACTTGTGGGGGGTGATGAAGATTTTTTTTTGTTATTTACACTGATTGCTTTTACACCCATAAAGGCTGTAAAAGCAATCATTTCTCCTTCTCTCTGGCTGCATTCTTGCAGCCATTGAGAAATACTGTGTGAGCTGTGATTGGTCACAGCTTGTCACATGGTACAAGGCTGTTGTAAAGTTGTAAATAGCCTTGTACCATGTGATCTCTGTGATCATTCACAGATTTCACACGTAGTAAGCTATGATGTCAGAAGTGACATCTTACTTACTCCTATGCATATGATCGGGACCTCACACAGAGGTCCCGTACAGCGATTGGTGTTCCACTGTGTCTGGAGGACACAGCAGGCACCGGATTGCGGTGCCGGGTGCTCCCAAGGAGCATGCACAGTCCAAAATGGGGGGGCGCCGTTTATGAATGGCAACCCGCCCCGGCACTGCCCCCATCTGGCCGTTTATATACAGGGGCCGGATGGGAAGTGGTTAAGGTAAAAAAAAACACCTTCCAATATCAGCTTCTTCCGGTCCCCCTCCCCGGCTCCTCTTTGAATCCAGATCACCTGTAGCAGCGCTGCTCTCTTTCCCTCTTCTCATGGGATACAGAGATAACTGCTACTGTCACTCAAATCCTGTGAGGAGGGCGCAGAGGTGAGGCCGAGCCACGATGTATGTGTGTCTATTGACGCACACAGCCCAGGTCGGGAGCATACCTGCAGGATTGCTCCCACAGCACACAGCTTGATATGGGAAAAGAGGAGGTAAGAGACTGCTCTGTGCCATACCACTGCACAGAGCAGGTAGATATTACAGGTTTATAACTTTAAGAAACATAATTGTGCCTTTAAAACCACTTTAACTTGTACATGGTGTCATATTTTTCCAAGCACGTCTGAGATGTGAAATGCCTGTGCACATTGTATTCGCTATCTTTATATAAGCTGAGCACAATATGGGCCATGTATCAAGCAAATTAGGGACAAAGCAAGGTGCAAATCAGTTACAAAGTCTATGAAACATTTTTTGTATATTTGTGACCACTGCAGGTGTATTTGTGGGCAGCCAGGTGAGAGCGTTTTCTACAAGTCTGCGACAGAACTACCGCTGGACATGAGATGGGTTTCCATGAAGAAGAGAGAATTTACTTCAATCAGAACCACAATTTAGAAGTGGTCATGGGCAAGTTTTATTTTGGCACAGTGCCACATGTAGACAGCTGAGGGGGGAATGAACTGAACTGCAATATTATAATAAATCTGTCTCACTGCTCCAGTGTAGCATTGCCTCCTGGGTGACAGAACAGATACATCTCCCTCATTCTGCTCAGTGATGATCCCACTTTTATTAACCGTTTTAATATCGGGCATTTTTACCCCCTTCCTACCCCGGCCAGTTTTCAGCTTTCAGCCCTGTTGTACTTTGAATGACAATTGAGCGGTCATGCAAAACTGTACCCAAACTAAATTTTTTTCAATTTTGTTCACACAAATTGGTGGTATTTAATCATCACTGGGTTTTTATTTTTTTCAAAATAAATAAAAAAAGGCCAAAGATTTTTTTTTTTTAAATGTGTTTTTTCGTTACTGTTTAGGCCAAAATGTATTTTGCTACATTTCTTTTGGTGAAAATAACCCAAATCAGTGTTTATTATCTAGTTTGTAGGAAAGCTATAGAGTCCACAAACTATGGTGTATATATGAAAATCAGTCAATCCTGATATACTGACGGCCTATCTCATCTGAGGCCTAAAAATGTCAGGACAATACAAATGTCCCCCAAATGACCCCTTTTTGGAAAATAGAGAGTACAAGGTATTTAGTAAGAGGCACAGTGAGTTTTTTGAAGTTGTAATTTTTTGTCATAATATTTTAGAAATAGTAAATATTTTTTTTTCTGTCACCAGTACAGTACAGCATCATCATATAACTGATGTGGCTGTGATTAGGGACACTGATTAGTGACAGTACGAAAAAAAAATGAAAAATGTTTCATATTTTTTTTCTTTTTTGTTACATTTTTTTTTCTTTTTTTATGACTGTACACTGTATTATTCTGGGGAAGTGATCAGGATTTTTTTCCCACACATTATGATTGCTTATAGCAGTGAATTTCACTGCTATAGGCATTTTTACTGAATAAAATTGATTCATTCTGTGTGTTTTGGTGTAATTGGCCACAGCTAATCACACGGTACAGATGGGCTGTGATTGGCCCTATCTGTATCATGTGATCACTGTGACCAATCACAACTAGCAACACAAATGTACACAATGAATGGCATAAATCAAAGCCATTCATTTTTCACAATTGTCATGTGATCTGCTGTGATTGGTCCGAGCCGGTTCAGTGGTCTGTCTTTGGCAGTGTCTGGTGGATACAGCTGGTGACAGGATGTGCCTGCAACGTAAAAGGCCAGACGGGAAGTTGTTAAAGTAACACTTAAAGCGGAGCTCCACCAAAAAGGGGAAGTTCCGCTTTAAGGACTGCTCCCCAGCTCCCCATTAAGGATTGGCACCTTTGGGGGCGGGGGGGAGCGGGTACCCGAATTTGACAGGTACCGGCTCCCAATTGCAGTCGGACCGCCTAGGCCAGTGGTCGGCAAGCCGCGGCTCGCGAGCCACATGCGGCTCTTTACCCACTCTAATGCGGCTCTTCTGTGTGCCGGGCGCCTGCTCCCCTCCCTCCTCTCGGTCGGCCGCTCCCCTGCCTCCTCTCGGTTGGCAGCCCCAAAAGTCCGCGCGGACCTTTTAATCCGGCCCGCGGATGTGGCTGTCAGGATGTGTGTAGGCGGGGCAGCGTGCCGAACGTGAGGGGAGGGGAGCTAGGCTCCTCTCACAGTCCGCCCTGAAGACCCGAACGGCGCGGGAAGACAGCGAGAGGAACGCAAAAGGTAAGTGAATTGACACGGGGGACTTGGCTTACTAGAAGGGGGGGGGGATAGTACTGTGGGGGGTGAAATACTATATGAGGGATGAATTACTTTATGAGGGATGAATTACTATATGGGGGGATGAAATACTATATGAGGGATGAAATACTATATGAGGGATGAATTACTATATGAGGGATGAAATACTATATGGGGGGATGAAATACTATATGAGGGATGAATTACTTTATGGGGGATGAATTACTATATGGGGGATGAATTACTATATGAGGGATGAATTACTATATGAGGGATGAAATACTATATGAGGGATGAATTACTATATGGGGGGATGAAATACTATATGAGGGATGAAATACTATATGAGGGATGAAATACTATATGAGGGATGAAATACTATATGAGGGATGAATTACTATATGAGGGATGAAATACTATATGAGGGATGAATTACTATATGGGGGATGAAATACTATATGGGGGATGAAATACTATATGAGGGATGAAATACTATATGAGGGATGAAATACTATACGGGGGATGAAATACTATACGAGGGATGAAATACTATACGGGGGATGAATTGCTATGGGGGATGAATTACTATATGGGGGATGAATTACTATATGGGGGATGAATTACTATATGGAGGATGAATTACTATATGGGGGATGAATTACGATGGGGGATGAATTACGATGGGGGATGAATTACTATATGGGGGATGAATTACTATGGGGGATGAATTACACTATGGGGGGTGAATTACTATATGGGGGATGAATTACTATGGGGGATGAATTACTATATGGGAGATGTATTTTCAGTTTTAAAAATGTGGCTCTCAAAATAAATTTCAATCATGGTTTTGGCGAGATTTGGCTCAGTTGAAAAAAAAGGTTGCCCACCACTGGCCTAGGCGATCGGAAAGGTGTCCTCCCTCCTTCCCTCCCCGTAGTCTTCTGGGACACGTGACAAGTCCCAGAAGACTACAGGACCATTCATGAAGCGCAGCGCTACTCGCGCATGCGCAGTGAGTACCCGGCTGTGAATCCGCAAGCAGTCACAGCCGGGTGACCACACTGAAGATGCCAGCCTCCAGGAATCCAGGACAACTGGTGAAACGGGCTGCAGGGGACACACCATGGGACCAAGGGACAGGTAAGTGGCTGTTTTTTAAAAGTCAGCAGCTACAGTTTTTGTAGATGCTGACTTTTATTTTTTAACAGGATGAGTGGAACTCCGCTTTAACTCTGGTTTAAAAACAAAAAATTCTATTCAAGTATGTATTCTTATCTTTAAAAAGTCAGTCTATTGCTCTCAGCCTCCTCCAAATCTCTAAATGCATGTATTTATTTATTTTTTGCTGTTATCCAACTTCCTGTAGGAGGGTGGCTATGTTCATTCTTCATTGTCTTACTGTATATAGGAACACAGCCTCCCTCTCTTGCTAACACCTGAGATGGACTATGGGATTTGTAGTGTGCATATACAGTCATGGCCGAAATTGTTGGCACCCTTGATATTTCTCCAGGAAATCATGTATTTCTCACGAAACGTATTGCATTAACACATGTTTTGCTATACACATGTTTATTCCCTTTGTGTGTATTGGGACAAAACAAAAAAAGGGAGGAAAGAAAGCAAATTCGACATAATGTCACACAAACCTCCAAAAATGGGCTGGACAAAAGTATTGGCACCCTTTCACAACTGCGGATAAATAAGAATGTTACAAGCATGTGATGCTCCTGTAAACTCACCTGGGGCAAGTAACAGGTGTGGGCAATATAGAAATCACACCTGAAAGCAGATAAAAAGGAGAGACGTTCACTTAACCTTTGCATTGTGTGTCTGTCTGTGCCACACTAAGCATGGACAACAGAAAGAGGAGACGAGAACTGTCTGAGGACCTGAGAACCAAAATTGTGGCAAAATATCAACAATCTCAAGGTTACAAGTCCATCTCCAGAGAACTAGATTTGCCTTTGTCCACAGTGCGCAACATTATCAAGAAGTTTGCAACCCATGGCACTGTAGCTAATCTCCCTGGTCGTGGACGGATGAGGAAAATTGATGAAAGATTGCAACGCAGAATAGTCCGGATGGTGGATAAGCAGCCCCAAACATGTTCCAAAGACATTCAAGCTGTCCTGCAGGCTCAGGGAGCATCAGTGTCAGCGCGAACTATCCGTCGACATTTAAATGAAATGAAACGCTATGGCAGGAGACCCAGGAGGACCCCACTGCTGACACAGAGACATAAAAAAGCAAGACTACAGTTTGCCAAAATGTACTTGAGTAAGCCAAAAGCCTTCTGGGAAAACGTCTTGTGGACAGATGAGACCAAGATAGAGCTTTTCGGTAAAGCACATCATTCTACTGTTTACCGAAAACGGAATGAGGCCTACAAAGAACAAAACACAGTACCTACGGTAAAATATGGTGGAGGTTCAATGATGTTTTGGGGTTGTTTTGCTGCCTCTGGCACTGGGTGCCTTGACTGTGTGCAAGGCATCATGAAATCTGAGGATTACCAAAGGATTTTGGGTCGCACTGTAGGGCCCAGTGTCAGAAAGCTGGGTTTGCGTCCAAGATCCTGGGTCTTCCAGCAGGACAATGACCCCAAACATACGTCAAAAAGCACTCAGAAATGGATGGCAAAGAAGCGCTGGAGAGTTCTGAAGTGGCCAGCAATGAGCCCAGATCTAAATCCCATTGAACACCTGTGGAGAGATCTTAAAATTGCTGTTGGGAAAAGGTGTCCTTCCAATAAGAGAGACCTGGAGCTGTTTGCAAAGGAAGAGTGGTCCAAAATTCCGGGTGAGAGGTGTCAGAAGCTTATTGATGGTTATAGGAAGCGACTGATTTCAGTTATGTTTTCCAAAGGGTGTGCAACCAAATATTAAGTTAAGGGTGCCAATACTTTTGTCCAGCCCATTTTTGGGGTTTTGTGTGACATTATGTCATATTTGCTTTTCTGCCTCTGTTTTATATTTGTTCCAATACATACAAAGGGAATAAACATGTGTATAGCAAAACATGTGTTAATGCAATACCTTTTTTGTGTGAAATACTTGATTTTCAGGAAAAATATCAAGGGTGCCAACAATTTCGGCCATGACTGTAGATGTAAAAATGACTACAATTAATGTGCACTGCTTGTTCCAAACAAAAGGAAACGAGAGGGAAAAGTAGAGGTTTGGGAGCTCATGGAGGATGTTATAGGGAGGCAGAAAAACACAATAAAAAAAAATTTCATGAGACCAACAAGGCCACCCATGGCTCAGATTTTAGCTGTTCACCAGGGACTGGCTGAAATTTGCTCAGTGTACAACATGTTATTTACCAGAGTACCCTGTTATCCCAAAAAGGTCAACTTCTCTATCATGGAAACAGAGACCAGAACTTTAATGCTATTGCTTGGTTCTGCCTATTCCTCTTGTTTCAATTGTGGTATGAGGCCACAAATCACACTCTGAGAACCATTACATGGTGAAGGGTATGTGAAGGAACAAGCCACAATGAGCCAATGCGAGTTCTGGAGGTGCCTTATGTATCGTGTATTTTCAGTGATAGCATACTGTTATCTCTTAAATGGGGTAAAGCTATTTCATTGTATCCACTTGTTTTAGTTTTGTAAGGTGCCAGGAAATTGTATTGACTCTGTACATTTCGATCACAGTCACCTGACAGTTCGAAGTAATATATGTACCCCCTCTACTATCTAACACCCCACAAATAACATATATACAAACTCTTACTATATCGATGTCAACTACATATTTTTCAATATTTCACTATGACATACAGTATAATGCAGAGTGCTGCTTTCTATACGGAGAGTAGATCTGGGGACTCTATGAGACAGGGCCACCAGAGGTCCACAGGGATAAATGTAGCTAGCGGACTAACCTTTTAATTTTGCACGGTATACAAAAAAACTTGTTGTGATAATCCCTTTTATTGTACATATTTTCAAGATCCTTACTGGTTGTGAACACTTTATTGTACTTCAGTCCATGAATCTGCACAAATTTCTCAGACAGAAGAAAAACTGGGCGTTGAACCAGGATGAACTTGTTGTTGCCAACCTCTAATTTGTGTCTTGATAGAGTAAAAGTTCCCAGTCCAGGTATCTTCACCCCCTAAAATATAATCAGCAAAGTGAAAAAGAACATTAATTCTTCAAGCACTTCTCAGGCTTTAAGTGGTTTAAAGCTGGACCCTCAGGTTAGATCCAGATTATACAATCCCCTTTAAATTTATCAAAAACAATAAAATACCTTTGCGTCCTGCAGGGTCCCTCAGCACATCTGCACATGCATGGGTGATTTCTCACGCATGCGTAAAGACGGTGCACTCTCCTGACTTCCCTAATAGGCATCTTTGCACGTGTAAGGAAAACCCCTTGCATGCGCATATGTTTGGAGAAACCCATGCATATGCAGATGTGCCGCAGGCTCGCTTGGGACCCAAAGCCCTGCAGCACATTTGCAAACGTACACGGGGATGGGAATATAGTTCTCACCTATGTGAGAAGTAAGGAGGTGCTTTTTGCAGCACAAATAAATGTCCCAAGTTATAAAAAAAAAAGTTCTGTCTAACTGTAAGAGAGGGAGGGTGGAGGAGGCAGGCCAAAATGACATACTAAGGGTAAAGCCTACAGTCTGCATTTAATCAATGTGTCATAACTGACATAGTGATCACGTGATCAGGAAACACTGTGATTGGTTCCTGAACATCAGCGGGGATGGAAGCTGTCAGTAGCACCTGTAATTAAGAGTCAGCAGCCATGCAAAGTGTCAGCTGCTGACTCACAAAGGGGGAGTTAAAATGATTGTAAACCCTTACATATACTCAGCAAAGCTACTAGCCTCAGGCGATACACAGAGATGAAACAAATCCTCCTACATCAGTTGTATCTACTGTATTATCTGCAGTCTTCTCTTCTCTACAGCCATTCAAAGTCCAGAATTTATATGGCTTTTCTGAGCTTTCAGAAAGCAGGGGAAGGGGAGCTGCGTGAGAGCTCCATGAGAGCTGATTGAAGGTAAAAGACCTTCACACAGCACACAGAAACAAAGCTGAGGCTGTAAATCACAGACTGTGTGATGGAGGTCCCTCCCCGTCACCTTTTTTCTCTTGGTGTCAGAAAAATGTATCAGAAATGACTTACAGATAGCAGAGGAATGAGGCAAAAGACAGAAACGACACTTAGTGCTCTGGATTGAGACAAGTACACACTATAGAGGGATATGCTTTGTTCATATTTCATGTCTGAGGTTTACAACCACTTTAATGTTCACCAACAAAGGGCTGTGAAACTTTAATAAACAGATTATGGATGGGAAGTGGGTCATAAAATCACTAGTCTGTCAAAATAGTTACAGCAATTACACGTTACCTTTTGTTGAGACATTTGATGTTCAATGAACTCGGCAACACAAGCCCATATAGTGGACACATCTAAAACATGGACAAAGACATCATTAGAAACACAGGAAAATAAGTTTTTCTGGCTCTTGTTATAATATATATATATATATATATGATTTTTTTTTTTTTTAAACATTTGTATTAAGAAATCGTAAGAGAAAGTTACATACATGATATACAAAGCTCTCAAAACACACTCTGAGCATAAAGCTTCGTAAAGAAAAATCATATATATTTTAATGAAAAAATATCTACAGACATGCATTATACAGAGGTCTACTGCTTTTGAATGCGTACATACATATTTTCCAGTATACCAAGATTCAAATAAAACACTTTAATGGACCACTATAAAACATTATAATGGGCCACAACATTATAATGGGCCACTACTTACAGCATTATAATGGACTACAACATTATAAGGCACTATTATAGTAAACAATATTGTATTCTTCTAACTGTATGGGGTTAATACCTGTAATGATAGTAATGATAGTGTTCAGTATATGAGTTCCTTTTTTTTTTTCCAAACACTGGCATGTGATAATATACTGTTTATCTCCAATAGCGCCTGTAAGTGCACCTTGGATTATTCATCCTTCCTACACTACGATTTTTTTAATCTGTGTGCTGGAGGAGAGGAAAAGAGGAATGACATATTAGAAGCTAGACTGGTCTGGGAGCAGTCATAATTAGTGGACATGGGTCCCTTTGGATAGCACAGGAAGTCCCCCAACAGGGGAATGCACACCCTTGGAAAACCCTTGCTAAATATTATCACACTGTTTAAATACTCAACACCTCATTCACAGCAGGAACCATAAGTATATTTTCTAGAAGGCTGAGGGACATTATATATTAGAACTAAGTACATGGAGCACAGAGAGGCAGCTATAGGTGCAGCTGACCTACTTTTAAAGGTTCACGTGACTGCAGCCTATATATTATTTGCACAAATATTCAGGTTGCTGAATATGTGCTTTTAACCATAATTTTAATTTGTTTTACATTTATTAAATAAAAAAATGATTTCTGTACTCACTGTAGAATCCTTCTCTTAGATTCAATTGAGGGACAAAGGAAGCCTTTAACCTGACGCCTGCTGGAAGATTAGACACTGGTAAACAAAAAACTGTAGGTCCGCTCAGGAGAATACTGATTCTGTTTTTCAGCAAAGCAGTACTGAGAACATGATCATAAAAACAGATGGATGGGACTTGTGTCCCTTAATGGACTCCAAGAAAAAGATTTTGCAGAGTACAAAAATCCTATTTTCTTTCTTCTCCATTGGGGACACAGAGACACAGAAAGTCTTTAATCTTTGAAATGTCAAAAAGCAGTTCAGTTAAGGGGTGGGCAACACAGCGATTGCTAACACATGAACAGAAGACCATATGGCAGCTTTGCAAATCTGGATAGCTCAAGAAACACTTACAGATCTAGTAGTGTGCACCTTTACAGTAAAGGGTGGAACCCGATCCTTGAACACAAAAGCTTGGATGATGGTCTGTCTGCACCACCAAGAGATGGTGGAACGAGAAGCCAAATCATCCTTTTAAGGTCCATCTGGGATAAAAAACCAGGAATCTTTCTGCAAGAAGCAGTGGCTGAGAGATAGACTCTAATAGGCCGAACCACATCTAAACATAAGAGGGAAATATCATTTTGGTGATCTGGACAGAGGGATGAAAGTCTTGGACCTCAGCACCACCTTGACCCTAAGCAAAACAGAAAGCGTCCTTTTGCAGGATAAGGCTGCCAGTTTAGTCACCTAGAGGTGAGGGCTACAAGAAATAACACCATGTAGGTGGGAGTAGAGACAGGAATTTTTCTAATGGATTCAGACAGCAGTTTCTAAAGCACAGAGGAAATTAGATTTAGGTCCCACTGAGTCACAGAACAACTAATGGTGGGAGCTACACCCCCTGTACAAATGTCTTAATCAGGGATCAGAGAGTGAGAAGACAGCAGTCTCTGAAACAGGACAGAAAACTTGACCCTTGCTGAGAGAAAAACGCTTATACAGACCCAACTGCAGGAAGGAAAGGATTTATCCCACAGAGAAACCCCTGGGGTGGAATCATCAAGACTCACACCAAGTGAAGTTTGCTTTCTGTGTCCAATGATAGACCTTGCAGGAAGTAGACTTTTTACTTCTTAGCATCATAGGAATCACAGACTTGGAGTTCTTCCGAACTTGAGCTTCAACAATCATGTTCTTAAAGCCAGTGACCATAAAGCAGGATAGCAAACCAGTTTTTGGGACAGAAGACCCGGCATGGAGAATCTGAGGAGTCAGCGTGCCATATCTAGCTAGACCAGTCCAGAGCCGTGAGGATCACTGGTATATCCTCTGTACTGATCTTGCTACAACCATAATCACGCCTTCCAGAGACTACACCTCCTTAACCCATTTCACCGCGAAAGGCTTGATCACAAAGTTAATCTGCAGCAAGGCTGTGAGCCTGACAATGCCTCACTATCAAGTTCGTTGTTGAATCTGAAAGCCATGGGTTTTACGTCCAGTGTCCCCCACAGGTGTGACACAGGTCCCAGAACACCACCAGGTGAAGGAACCTTTCCCAGGGTCATGGCGCTGCCGGCTGAGGAAGTTGGCCTGCCAATTGTCTATGCCTGGAATGTACACAGTTGACAGGGCTTGGACATAAAGTTCTGCCCGGGCAAGATCCACTCTACCTCTCTTGTTACAGCAAGACTTGCCATGGTGAGGAATTATCAAGTCCCTCCCTAATGACTGATGTACACCACTGCTGTGGCTGTGTCCAATTGAATACGGTTCAGATGACCCTCCAGTAGGATGGGCCAATGCTTCAAATACAGTCAAACCACCCCAAAGCTTCAGTACTTTATTTAGGAGATGGGACTCCTCCAAGGACCGGGTCCTTTCCACCCTCAGCGTAACGTTCAGGCATCCATCATTAGGATCCTCCAAAAGATGGCAAGGAAGGACCTCCCTGACTCCAGGGCTAGATTCCTGAGCCACCATGCCAGGGACATCTTGGTCCTTGATGAATTATATAAGTTATATGAATTTATGTGTTACAGGATATTATTTGTTAAGTACCTATCAATTTCTTTTAAGTGTACAGAACATCCTTAACACTTATGAGGCGAGAGAGAGAAATTACACGAAAAGAATATTGCAATCCCAGCTAAATTGCATCTTAATCGCATTGGAGGTGTTCAGTTACACTGGAAAACTGAAGAAACTCACATGGCTTCAGTGTGAACCTAGACTTAAAGGTAAGCGTTCTAATAATCAGTCAAAATATTTTCCCTTCCTATAACAAGATCCATCTATGTTACACATGAAAAAAGATGAAAGGGAATTAGCTCATCATTTACAGAACAGGTCTACTTTACATGTGCTTCTGAGAACAATACTAGCATGTCGAACAATGACAGTTAATGGACTTAATTATAAAGTGTTACATTTCTCCCTACTAAATCTTTTACATATACATGGTCTCTTGATTACCAGGTAAAACAATATGGTGATTCTTAGGACAATGCTCGTGTTTCTTACACTGAAACAAGTCAGCAGCCTGTGAAGTGTAGTGCTATGTGGAGAAACAAAGCAGAAAAGAACCACCAATTAGAGTCTATTCACACTTGTGCATTGGGGCATGGCAACACACCTGCCCTATATCAGGTGCATTGCAGTGTCATTCAGTGGTAAGGGTGTCCTAGTGCATGGCATCAGCGTGTAAACGCACAACACACTGTAGCACACCATATTGCTCATGGTGGCCAGACTCAGCCCACAAGAGCTCCTGAGCCAATCTCCATATAGATCACATCTTGGTACATATAGAATGCAAATGCACTGGACACTGTATATAACTGACTCAGTTTCTATGTCAGCTGCAGTACAGCCAAAACATCCACAAGGAAGCAACCAATCAAATACTTTAAATCAAGTTATATGTTATTTTTCCATTAGAGTTGTTTTAACCCAGTGGTTATTAACCTTTTTGAGTGAAGGACCCCTTTAAGAATCTGATTAAATCTATGGACCCCCTCCCCAAAAAACAAAATTAAATGGAAAACATGGGCCAACAAGAAGTCAAAAGACCCTTAGCAGTCGTGCTAAAAGCAGCGGCGGGGTGCGTTTTCTTTCATTTCTATCAATGGGAAATCACTGAATCAAAGGAGGGGGAGAGCTGTATAGTGAATGTAAATGTTATTTTTTATCTGATCCTCATAACCATGGACCACTTAAGGGTCCATGGATCCCAGGTTACCCCTGTTTTAACCAAAAATTGCAACTTTTGAAGGTGTTTACTTCCCTAGAAACAGTGAGCTTCTCTTGGCTTATGGTGTCCATTTATTGATATTTTCCAAGTGGAGAGTGCCAAAAAAAAAAGCCTCTGTCAACGTCTTTAGCATTCAACACTCAGACTTGTCAGATGCTCGTGTCCCCTACCACGCTTTGTGGATCCTCCCTCCGCCCATATATTACTAGAAAATTGACATAGGGGTCAGAGGATGAAACCAGAATGCACAGTAGGGGACACAGACATGTGACACTCCCAGAAGTATCGAATTATGAAGACAATGGTGGAGGCTGCAGCACCGGACATATGGAATAAAGGAGAATTGAGCCACCAAAGAGGTAAAGGCTCAGTTTTTTTAGAGGTTAATAGAGTCCCTTTGACAGGTCCTCTTTATGGAGAGATCTTGGATCAAAAAGACCCCAAATCTCTCATTTACCTTTAAAAGCAAAAGCAAAAGATCAAAAGGCATTTTTTTTTTATCTTTTGCCTTAAAGAAGTTGACATCCGCCCCAGACCAGAAGTGATGTCTCAGGCAATTTGAGCAGATTTTGCATTTTACTGCCAGGTCCACCTAAAGTGAAGCTAATGTCTGCAAATACTTACCTCCCCATCAATGGTCCAACATCTGCAAGGTCCCTTGCTGGCACTGTCATCTTACGGGTGCTGGTCTTTGGCTGTCTTGACTACAGAATATCGGGGTGCCGTGACGAGGCTTTGTAGCTTACGTATGTATTTGCAAATGTGTGCTAACTAAACCCCTGTTTTTCACACATGCTGTTAGACAGGTTCATTCGGTTTGTTTGCAGGCTGGCTGGCAAGTTGAGCTGGGAACTTTTCTCTCTATTTTTTGTTTGACATGCGTCTCCCTTCCATGTGTTCCTTGCTGTGAAGGCCAGTCATAGACTGGGGCAGTGGCCATTTTTTGTATTGTTGAATTGTTGGTGAGGGGGCGCACTGGACACCCTAGCTGCCATTGTGCTACATGCTGGGTGTCTGGTGCGCTCCTGTACCTTTAAGGAGGGGTGGGCTCCCTCAGGTTCACCTGCCCTTGGTCTATCCATTAAATACATGTGCCTCTACTATGGGGGCTCTCAAAATTTGTAGAGTTAGGACTACAGAATATCAGGGTGCCATGATGTGGCTCTATAGCTTATGGCTGGCAAGTTGAGCTGGGAACTTTTCTCTCTTTTTTTGTATGACATGGATAAATATACACTCACCAGCCACTTTATTAGGCAAAAGAAAAAAAACGAAATAAAACAGTGCAAATAATACCTAAACCAATTAAATATTCCAAACTGGATACATAAATGTGCAAAAAAATGTGTATATAAGTGTGACACACCCAAATCAGAAAAATAAATACCTAAATATAAATTAATAAATGTGCCCAAAACAACTCAGTTCATTGAGAAAAATAAAAAATATATACAGTTGCAAGAAAAAGTATGTGAACCCCTTGGGATTACGTTGAACCCCTTGGGAGTTTTGCATGAATTGGGCATAAAATGTGCTCTGAACGTCATCTAAGTCACAACAATAGAAGAACACAGTCTGCTGAACATAATACTACACAAACATTAGATGTTGCCATGGTTTAATTGCACATAACATGTAAACATTCACAGTGCAGGGAGGAAAAAGTATGTGAACCTTTGGACTTAATAACTGGTTGACCCTCCTTTGGCAGCAATAACCTCAACCAAACGTTTCCTGTAGTTGCAGATCAGACCTGCACAACGATCCGGAGTCATTTTGGACCACTCCTCTTCACAAAACTGTTTCAGTGTAGCAATATTCTTGGGATGTCTGGTGTGAATCGCTCTCTTAAGGTCATGCCACAGCATTTCAATCGGGTTGAGGTCAGGACTCTGACTGGGCCACTCCAGAAGGCGTATTCTGTGCTGTTGCAGCCATTGTTTTGTTGAATTACTTGTATGCTTTGGGTCATTGTCCTGTTGCATCACCCATCCTCTGCGGAGCTTCAGTTGGCAGACAGATGGTCGTACGTTTTCCTGCAAAATGTCTTGATAAACTCTGGAATTCATTTTCCCATCAATGACAACAATCCGTCCAGGCCCTGAGGCAGCAAAGCAGCCCCAAACCATGATGCTCCCTCCGCCATGTTTTACAGTGGGGATGAGGTTTTGATGTTGGTGTGCTGTGCCCTTTTTTCTCCACACATAGTGTTGTGTGTTCTTCCCAAACAACTCAATCTTGGTTTCATCTGTCCACAGTATATTTTGCCAGTAGTGCTGTGGAACATCCAGGTGCTCTTTTGCAAACTTCAAACATGCTGCAATATTCTTTTTGGACAGCAATGGCTTCCTCCGTGGTGTCCTCCCATGTATTCCATTCTTGTTTAATGTTTTCCTTATTGTAGATGTGTCAACAAAAATGTTAGCATGTGCCAGAGATTTCTGTAGGTCTTTAGCTGACACTCTGGGATTCTTCTTTACCTCATGCAGCATTCTGCGCTGTGATCTTGCAGTCATTTTTACAGGATGACCAAGCCTAGGGAGAGTAGCAACAGTGCTAAACTTTCTCCATTTGTAGACAGTCTGTCTTACCGTGGACACATGAACATCAAGGCTTTTGGAGATACTTTTGTAACCCTTTCCAGCTTCATGCAAGTCAATAATTCTTGATCGTAGGTCTTCTGAGAGCTCTTTTCTGTGAGGCATGGTTCACATCAGACAGTGCTTCTTGAAACCAGTAAACCCAAAACAGGTGTTTGTTATTTAAGGGCAGGACAGCTGTCAGCAACACATCCAATATCATCACACTGATTGGAGTCAAGGTTGGCTCACTCCTGGCTCCAATTAGCTCTGGGAGAAGTCATTAAGCTAGGACCTCACATATTTTTTCCTCCCTGCACTGTGAATGTTTACATGTTATGTGCAAATAAACCATGGCAACATCTAATGTTTGTGTAGTATTATGTTCAGCAGACTGTGTTCTTCTATTGTTGTGACTTAGATGACGTTCAGAGCACATTTTATGCCCAATTCATGCAAAACTCCACATAATCCCAAGGGGTTCACATACTTTTTCTTGCAACTGTAAATAAAATAAAAAATAAGTCCAAAATCCTTTTTCCCAGCCTTCAAAGTGCTTAGACCAATGAAATGATCTTCTGTAAATGTGTGCACATTTATTCATTTATATTTAGGTATTTATTTTTCTGATTTGAGTGTGTCACACTTACATACACATTTTTTTGCACATTTATGTATCCAGTTTGGAATATTTAATTGGTTTAGGTATTATTTGCGCTGTTTTAATTTGTTTTGTTTTTTTCTTGATTTGGTGTTTACACTAGTGCACAGCAGCATTGTATACCTGTGGCTGTAGACATTCTGTAGCGCAGGAGTATATTTTTGTACTTTATTAGGCACACCTGTTCAACTGCTGCTGGGCAGACTGTTTGGAGATGATAAAAAGGCAACAGTAGCTCTAATAACCACTGGTTACAAACAAAGTATGCAGAATACCATCTCTGAACACACCACACATCAAACCTTGAAGCAGATGGGCTACAGCAGCAGAAAACAACACCAGGTGCCACTCCGGTCAGCTAAGAACAGGAAACGGAGGCTACAATTCACACAGGCTCACCAATATTCGACAATAGAAGATTGGAAAATGTCGCCTGGTCTGAAGAGTCTCGATTTAAGCTGTGATATTCAGATGGTAGGTTCATAATTTGACATAACCAACATGAAAGCATGGATCCATCCTGTCTTGTATTGTATCAACGGTTCAGGCTGGTGGTGTAAAATGGTTTGGGGGATATTTTCTTGGCACAGTTTGGGCTCCTTAGTACCAACTGAGTATCGTTTAAACACCACAGCCTACCTGAGCTTTGTTGCTGACCATGTCCATCCCTTTATGACTCCAGTGTCCCCATCTTCTGATGGCTCCTTCCAGCAGGATAATGCACCATGTCACAAAGTTCAAATCATCTCAAACTGGTTTCTTGAACATAACAATGAGTTCACTGTACTCCAATGGCCTCCACAGTCACCAGATCTCAATCATTAGCGTACCTTCGGGATGTGGTGGAATGGGAGATTTGCATCATGGATGTGTAGCCGACAAATGAGAAGCAACTGCGCGATGCTATCATGCCAATATGGACCAACATCTCTGAGCAATGTTTCCAACACCTTGTTGAATCTATACCTTTAAGAATTAAGGCAGTTCTGAAGACAAAAGAGGGTCCAACCCGGTACTAGCAAGGTGTACCTAATAAAGTGGCCGGTGACTGTACAGTATGTGTAAATGCACCAAACCCACAATGTAATCTGGTTGCCATTAAAGAATGAAAAATGGCTGCTGGGATCTGCATGTTTGAATAGTCAATAAACAAACATGATAGAAGTAGAAAGAATGAGTAGTGAGTTTCCATCCTGTATTAATGTCACACGTAGCTTTTGTGCAGAAAATCCCTGTGGCGGTGCACAAATATGTTTGCTTGTACACATAAGCACAAAATGCCTGTTTATATAAAACTCCCGGCAACGGTGCAACCACTCAATGGAACGAACGCACTGGGTAAGGCTAGCACATAGCTGTACTTAAAAGACCGATCATATACAAAGGCTTCCGAATGTTCCGCAGTCCACTTTGTGACCTTTGTAACCACTTTGTAGTACATTGAATGGTTGGGGTCAATTTTAAAGGCATAACATTTTGGTTAATAGAATGATGAAGAATGCTGAGTTCCTGTTAGGGAGAATCACTTTCTGTATCTGTCACCAGCAGAGATAGAGATGGGAAATGCAAAATTTTGGGTTGTCACCAGAATAGGAACATAGAGGAATTCTTCCAATATGGACATTTGTTTTACCGATATCTAAGAGGGAAATTCTCTCACTTTAGAGAGATTTCCTCTTACTTCCTGTTGCATCTGGAGGACAGGAAGTGAAAGACATTCTCCAAAAGGGCATATAAATTAGAAAATAAAAACCTGCCAAGGGTTTTAGCCAACTCTGTCCAAAATGAAGAAAAACATATTAGTGTAAGACATACTTTTAACGCTTCTACAGTAGTTGTACTACGAGCAGGCAGCAGCTGCAGGCCAGGCGACATTGCAAGCTTTTCTCTGGGTTTGTGACACGCATGTATGCACCCCTTGCCAACCTCTGCTGTGTTTGGACACAGCATGAGTTTGGCAACCGACTGCAGCCAATGATTTTGGCAGAAGTCAGCTGATTTGGTTGTGACCAATCACATACAGAGTTCCGTGTTTACAAAAACACAGAACTCTTATTGTATAAATCCTTCAATATGGAACATTGCAAGAGAGACTTGAATTGTCAATACATCATATCACAGTGGTCTAAAGCTTTTAAAGGTAACTATAAAGCCACAACCAATATTAATCTGTGGGAAACCCCCTGAAAATTCTATTACAATGGTATCTTACACCATCTTGCACTTCTAAATTTGCCTCCAATATATCCTGGGATTGGGTACCCTATGCCATATTCTATGGTCTTGTAAAAAAATTCAGGGTTTTTGGTCACAAATCTTTAACACTATCACGAAACTGTTGGGCTCCCTAGTCCAACCTTCACCTGGACTAGCCTTATTAAACTTAGGCATAGAAATCTTTCCCTATCATCTACTCACTATAATTATCCACATATTATTAGCAGCTAGTTTTATAAATAAAAATTGGAAATACATACAAACCCCTAATCTACTACTCACCTTGGGCACAGTCCATACACACTGTCAATATGAGCTATTGTGGGCTTCAAGTAATGGTATGCTCAGCAAATCTATGGAAGAGCGCTTACCGTAGCTGACCTGGTATAATTTGAAACTAGGATCCTAGATAGGGAAAATAATAATTATTCCATCTAAGAGATGATAATCTCTGGATTCTGTTTGACTTGAATGTAAAACTGAAGCTGCTGACTCCTTATTCAGATTGTTTTGTTATTCACTGAATAGCAATTGTCCAAATGACTTTAGTATTTGGTTTACTTGTATAGACCAATTGTTTAATATGACCTTTAATTTGAACTGGTCACTGTATTCTTGTTATACTCATCTCTACAATTATTGAAACAAAAAGACACAGAACTGCGTATTGTGAACAGCGATCTGGCTGCTTCTTCTCCCTGCAAAGGAGTGTAAACGTGTTTAGCACTTGTGCATTTATTCATTTCAATGGCCAGAAAAAAATGTATATTCTGGCCATGGAATTAATGAACACCCAAATGCTTGACCGGCCTAAACGTGTTTGCAAAATGTTGCTTTGGGCATATTTTAAGCTGCTTTTCTCCTACCAAGAGAAAAGGCATTCAGAGGAGCTGGACAAAAGTACAGTGTACATGAGGCCAAATACATGTACTGACAGGAGAGAATAGAGTGACAGAGGGATGAGCTCATCAGTCTGCTGCTTCTCTGTTCACTGTCCAGTCCACAGCCTGGGAAAGAGACACAACCTGTAATTGTTACTATAGTAGAGAAATGTCAGGTCCCCTTCTGACATAAACACAGACAAGCCTGTGCTGGTGGCATAGCTGTGTAAATCTCAGGGCTGGATGGACAAATAAAAATCATTTGGCAGGGAACTATAACTGTATATGAGTGTTATATGAATATACGAGTGTTTGCCTGGAGTTTATATTTATTGAAAGAGACGGCACAGCAGACGATGACTCTTTTGGGGCAAGCTGCCTCTGACTGAAACCTTGTACAAAGCAGTACTGAGCCACAAGGTGATAGGAAGGGGTTCTATTCTCTTTTCAAATGTAAGCTTAAGGGCCCATTTAGACCTACTGTATGTGTGCATGTTGAGGTGCATTTTTGGAGCGTTAGGCAGGTGTGTTTTCATGCGTCAACATGCATTTCCAAAATGCATGTTATATGGGCTTTAAAGTGTGACTATTGGCTTCTATAATCTCCCAGTGCACTAAAATGTAGATAAAAAGGTTCTGTTGTTTTTTTCTCAATGCACTGTACTGAAGCGCTGAGACAGGAACAGACACTATTTTTTATTATGGGGAAATGGGATGCATATGTTTTAGCATGTTGCAATGTGTACATTGAAATGCAATAGTATTAACCCCTTGGCGCCAGAGCCTCCCGGCCCTTTAAAGGTTTCAGAAGCCGGGAGGCGGGACAGAGGTTTAGGGTCATGTGACCGACGTGATTCACCGTCATGGCGGTCACATGATTGGGAAAGGTTCCAATCGAAAGAGGAGATCGGGACCTTTCCATGAGTACCAGACATGTGTGCTGGGAGCACGCAGGGCGCGCGCTCTCAGTACATATGTTTTTCTTAATTGCACGCAAATGTGCAGCCGCTCAGCGTCAAGGCCCAGGCACATTTGTGTTGCGGCCGGCGCCAAGAGGTTAATGGGCCTGGAAATATTGAGATCTGTGCACAGGCTTTTTCAACAGAGGAGGTTAAGAAGATATAAGAAAACATGTAAAAAGAAGCCAACAGCTCCCCCTACCAAATACTGATCACAGACGTTTACGAATTTAATGCATTCTCCGAGACATTTCGTATAGTGAAAAATTTGTAAACCGAAACACGGTTTCCCATAGGAATGCATTCAAAACCATTTAATCTGTTCCAGAGGTCAGAAAAAAGTAAAAAAAAAAGTATTTTATCTGTTCAAAACTCTTTATAAAGTGCACTTTAAAGGCATAAATACTGTACAGGGACATGATTAAAAAACAAATTGTAAATGCATTGAAAACTAATTAATCCATTCCGGAGGTCAGAAAAAAGTCAGAAAAAGTTTTCTCTGTTCAAAACTCTTCATAAAGTGCACTTTAAAGACAAGGAGCCGAGGCTATAAACCTCCCAGGCGGAATGCATCCTGGGGAAACCTACTTCGTATTGCGAAGAAAATTCGTAAACCGAGGCATTATTTTCAATGGATTTTCATTCCTAACCTGAAAATTACGTTAACCGAGGCGTTCGTAAACCGAGCTATGCCTGTATGTTCTATTTTATATTTATTACTTTTTTTTAGGCGACTAAAAAAAAGTTACATATTTTTAAATGTTTTACTTCAAATAAAATAAAGAATAATAATAACATATAATAGAGCCACAACACGTTCCTTTTAGGTATTATAAAAGTATAACTAATGGCAAAACTTTTTTTTAAGTTGTGGATAGGATGGAGAGGGGTTAGAACATCTGTCAGGATTTTACTCCTGCCTGTGCCCCCATTAGGGAGTTTTGCCCTCTCTATTTGTACTGTTCATTGTTATCATCGAAGGTGAAAGTAGGAAATCTTCCAATGGGGACACTAGTTCTGGTGACAACCAGGGATCCCCTCTTACTTCCTCCTTTGGCTATGGGACAGGAAGTGAGGGGAAATGTTCCCTCTGACACAAATGGCATAAAAAAAAAAACGACGGGTTATAATCCTGTCTGTCCAAAATAAAAAGAAAACAAAAAAAAAAAGTTTTGTTTTTAGTTACACTTTATTATGATCTCTTTATTTTCTATTTAGCAACTGGCACTATGACTGTCTTTGTAAAATGTTTTATACCAAGCACAATAAAAATATACAGGTCAGAAAATTGTTATATCACATTCGCTTCTACAATCACACCAGTGGATTAACACAGTGTATAAAGAAAAGCGTTGTGTGGCGGTCACAATTGTCTCCCAGTAACAAGATATAAACCTGTTTGAATGGAACTTGATCAACAAAAGACTCACAAAAGAGCAACCTAGCAAAGCAGCAAACACCCACTACAGAGCAACTGTCTCCAGAACCCATGATATATAAATGTTAATATACATATATGTGTACAGTACACTAAAACTATATTTCTAAAATGAAAAAAATTGCAATAAAGGTCCACTATACCTAAAGTGATATTTTAGTTATAATTCAGCATCTGGCTTCTAATATATCTTGAAAATCTAATCTTCCTGCAATATTTGTTAACTGCTGCTATCCACCAGGAAGGTTTGGGTATTCCAGACCACCTTTGTGTGTTTCAGCATCTCTTGATCCATTCTTAATAATACAAAAAAAAAATACAAAATCCAACTAGGGGACTAAATTATAAAGAAAGGGTATGGCCTAGGTAAGTCATAGCACTACTTAAAAAAATACTACACATTTACAACGCACGAAAATGTGTTTTATAAATGTGTTTAGTGGATCATTTGATCCAAAGCATGCAAAGCTCCAAAAAAAAGCACAGGAAGTAGATCCCATTCATTGACTTCTCAAAGTCAAGTAACCACCCTCTCCTCCAATGTTAGATGTTCGGTGCATTGTGAACCAGCTTTCTCGTGGAACACTAGGGTTCTTCCAGACGTTACTATGGGTTCCTCTAGCAGTGAGAAATTTCTGACTCTGAGATAAGTAATCACTGACACCATTACCTTTTTAGTCATCTGAAAGGGGGACACCACCAATCTAAAAAGGCCCTTTTCTAATGACCAGCTCTATACCTACAGTATATAAGAAAGCCCTTTCTCCACTAACCAACTATACACCTACAATATATAAGAAGGCCCTACATCTAAGAAGGCCATTCTCTGCTGACCACCTATACACCTATATAAGAATGCCCTACACCTATCTAAGAAGGCCCTTCTCCACTGACCACCAATACATCAATATGTAAGAAGATCCTTCTCCACTGACCACCCATACAATCTCATAGATTGTAAACTGTAATGAGAAGGGCCCTCTGTTTCCTCTTGTACCAAATTGTATTGTAACTGTAATGTCTACCTTCATTTTGAATAGCGGTGCACAAACTGTTGTTAGGCTGAAAAAACAATCCCATCAGAGAGATAGCAAAAACATTGGGCGTGGCCAAAACAACTGTTTGGAACATTCTTAAAAAGAAGGAACGCACCGGTGAGCTCAGCAACACCAAAAGACCCGGAAGACCACGGAAAACAACTGTGGTGGATGACCGAAGAATTCTTGCCCTGGTGAAGAAAACACCCTTCACAACAGTTGGCCAGATCAAGAACACTCTCCAGGAGGTAGGTGTATGTGTGTCAAAGTCAACAATCAAGAGAATACTTCACCAGAGTGAATACAGAGGGTTCACCACAAGATGTAAACCATTGGTGAGCCTCAAAAACAGGAAGGCCAGATTAGAGTTTGCCAAACGACATCTAAAAAAGCCTTCACAGTTCTGGAACAACATCCTATGGACAGATGAGACCAAGATCAACTTGTACCAGAGTGATGGGAAGAGAAGAGTATGGAGAAGGAAAGGAACTGCTCATGATCCTAAGCATACCACCTCATCAGTGAAGCATGGTGGTGGTAGTGTCATGGCGTGGGCATGTATGGCTGCCAATGGAACTGGTTCTCTTGTATTTATTGATGATGTGACTGCTGACAAAAGCAGCAGGATGAATTCTGAAGTGTTTTGGGCAATATTATCTGCTCATATTCAGCCAAATGCTTCACAACTCATTGGACGCCGCTTCACAGTGCAGATGGACAATGACCCAAAGCATACTGCAAAAGCAACCAAAGAGTTTTCTAAGGGAAAGAAGTGGAATGTTATGCAATGGCCAAGTCAATCACCTGACCTGAATCCGATTGAGCATGCATTTCACTTGCTGAAGACAAACCTGAAGGGAAAATGCCCCAAGAACAAGCAGGAACTGAAGACAGTTGCAGTGGAGGCCTGGCAGAGCATCACCAGGGATGAAACCCAGCCTCTGGTGATGTCTATGCGTTCCACACTTCAGGCTGTAATTAACTGCAAAGGATTTGCAACCAAGTATTAAAAAGTGAAAGTTTGATTTATGATTATTATTCTGTCCCATTACTTTTGGTCCCTTAACAAGTGGGAGGCACATATGCAAACTGTTGTAATTCCTACACCGGTCACCTGATTTGGATGTAAATACCCTCAAATTAAAGCTGACAGTCTGCAGTTAAAACACATCTTGTTCGTTTCATTTCAAATCCATTGTGGTGGTGTATAGAGCCAAAAATGTTAGAATTGTGTCAATGTCCCAATATTTATGGACCTGACTGTATATAGGAAGGCCCTTCTCCGCTGACCACCTATACACTATGTAACACTATCCAGGGTTTTTTTATGCCGGAACACCGCGGAACTCCATTCCACCACTTTTGAAACTGGTAATTTGCTCCTGGCTAGTTACTGTCACTTGAAGATACAAGAGCGCTGCTTCTGTATGTACAAGTGACAGTGCTCCTGTCTCAGCAGCCACTCAGAACCCTCCATGCACTGCACATTGCTATATGAGAGCAGTGGAGGGAGGGAGCTGGGAATCTACACAGTCATTGTTAGTGTCATGGCTGAAGTTCCATCTGAAGCCCGCCAGCATCCTGCACTGTCCAATCTCCTACTGTAAGTTGTACCTGCTCTTATGCAGCAGCCCCTCCCTCTGATGCTTTTTAGGCTGGTGGATGAGGATTTGGTGTGGGAGGAGAGCTCTCCAATGGTAGGATGGAAAGGGGGGGGCTCTATACTGTAATCCATGGAAAGAGTATTGAATTGTGGGGACTTGGGGGTACAGAGCGCACCTCTCAACACTGCACTCTGTATGTGACTCAACCTTGTACATTGTACACAGCGAACTGCTCAACCCTGTACTCTGCATGTAGCACACCCCTCAACACAGCACATTGTACACAACGCGGCGCACCCTTCAACCAAGCGCTCTGTATACAGTTCACCCCTCAAACCTGCACTCTGTATGAAGCTCACCTCTCAACCCTGTACACAGCGCACCCCCCAACCCTGCACTTTTAACATAGCACACCCATCAACTCTGCACTCTGTACATGGAGCACCCCTACATCCTGCACCAGGGGCGGACTGACCATTTGGAAACTCGGGTACTGCCTGAGGGCCCGGGGCCAGTAGGGGGCCCCATGAGATGCCCCTGGTACCTTTTTCATAGGCTTTTTTGAGTTTTGGCAAGGACACAGGGGCCCCATGATCCCCTATTGCCCGGGGGCCCCATGAGTTGTCAGTCCGCCCCTGCCCTGCACTCTGTATACAGTTCACCCCTCAACCTTGTACTCTATACACAGAGTACCCCTCAACCCTGCATTTTGTGCATAGCGCACCCCTCAACCCTGCACTCTGTATGTGACTTACCCCTCAACCCTGCACATTGTACACAGCGCACCCCTCAACCCTGCACTCTGTATGAAGCACACCCCTCAACCCTACATTTTGTACACAACGCACCCCTCAACCTTGCACTCTGTATACAGTTCATGCCTCAAGTCTGCACTCTATATACAACTAACCCCTCAAATCCGTAATTTGTACACAGTGCACCCCTAAACCCTGCATTTTGTACATATCACACCGCTCATCCCTGCACTCTGTACACAGAGCACCCCACAACCCTACACTTTGTACACAGCACACCCCTCAACCTTGCACTCTGTATACAATTCACCCCTCAAACCTTCACTCTGTATACAGCCAACCCCTCAACCCTGAACTCTGTACATGGAGCACCCCACAACCCCGCACTCTGTACAGAGCGCACTCCTCAACCCCGCACTCTGTACACAGTGCACCCCACAACTCTGCACTCTGTACACAGTGCACCTCTCAACCCCGCACTCTGTATGCAGCCCACCCCTCAACCCTGTACTCTGTACACAGAGCACCTTACAACCCTGCACTCTGTACAGAGCACACCCCTCTACCCCACACTCTGTACACAATGCACCCCTCAATTCTGCACTCTGTACACAATACAACCCTTAGTCCTGCACTCTGTACACAGTGCACCCCTCAACTCTGCACTCTGTACACAGTGCACCCCTCAACTCTGCACTCTGTATACAGTGCACCCTTCAACTCTGCACTCTGTACACAGTGCAACCCTCAACCCTGCACTCTGTACACAGTGCACCCCTCAACTCTGCACTCTGTATACAGTGCACCCTTCAACTCTGCACTCTGTACACAGTGCACCCCTCAACTCTGCACTCTGTATACAGTGCACCCTTCAACTCTGCACTCTGTACACAGTGCAACCCTCAACCCTGCACTCTGTACACAGCTCACCCCTCAATTCTGCACTTTGTACACCGCTCACCCCTCAGCCCTTCATTCTGTACACAGTACACCCCTAAACCCTGCACTCTGTACACAGTACACCACTCAACCCTACACTCTGTACACAGCACACCCCTCAACCCTGCACTCTGTAAACAGCACACCCCTCAACCCTGCACTCTGTAAACAGCACACCCCTCAAACCCTGCACTCTGTATTTAGCGCACACCTCAATGCTGCACTCTGGATGTAGCACACTCCTGAACACCTGGTATGTAACAATGCCCCACTGCAATCTGGTCACAACCACAATTTGATGCAGAGGGCTCCTCCCACAGAGTGGGGGGAGGCTGCACTCCTGCACCTTTTCTGTGAGAAAAAAAGCCCTGACACTATCAACACTTATACAGGGTCTCCATTGACCACCTTTACACTATATAAGCAGGCCATTCTCCACTGACCACCTAATACAAAAAGGCCCTGCTCCACTGACCACCTTTACATTTATATAAAAAGGCCCTTCACCACTGACCACCTTTAAACATATAAAAGAAGATTCTTCACCACTGATCATCAATATAAGGGGGATTTTTACAGACCACAGTCAAAGAAATTTCTTCTCTTCAGACCACCAATGGTAGGGGGGACTTTTCCACTAACTGCCAAAGCAAGGCGGCATTTCTTCACTGACCACCATGAGAGGGAATGCTAGAGTTTTAACTGTCTGCATTTATTTTCTGGCCAATATTACTATTTGTTTAATTTCAATATTATTACTGAAAATAATTTTGTGGTATAGAGCAGCCCAGCCTATGTATTCTAAGTGTGTCACATTCCTTTTAATTCTTTTGCGTGTTCCAATTTTATGTTTACACTAACGTATCATGATCTGTAGATAAAGTCACTATTAGCAGGGCTTCCAAAAAACTACAATTTATTTGAAAGGCTCCTCCATGTTAGAAAGGTTGGAAGAGGCTGCCGTAAACAGTGTTTTATAAATTACTAGTTTGGAATAACACTGCGGTGTTCAATATCTACTCTCCATTATAAACAGGGCTCTAAGAGAGTGTGAATCCCTCATAATGGCCACAGCAGGTGTGCAAACAGAAACACAAAAGCAAAGATTACCCCAATCCAGTCCCCAAGCATTAGGAAACTATTGGGGGGAAATACCACTCCAGCAACTACCAAAACTGAAATATCAGTTTTGGGTGGACTGACGCTAGTGCCATTTTACCTTTGATCTATGCACTTACCTTCTTCAGTTAGTTTGGGGAGTGTTGGGAATAAATTTCTGCCCGTATCCTGCAAAAAATCCAACATTTTCTAGTCCTATAAGAAAGAGTTTATAATAGGGAAGGTTAGAACATAACTACAGTACATTAACAATACATTAGTTTCACCCTATAGAAAACTGGTGAAGACGTTTTTGGACACAACAAATTACAGAACTATTGATCACAGCGGCCAGCAGAAAATTAAAATGCAAAATAATTCTAAGCAATATTTCATGTAACCCTGAATTAAATGAAAAATGTTTAGCAAAAATTAAAATTTTTTAATCACTATACAATCTATTTACAATTGGCTGGTATAGAAACAATGAAAACCTGTTGGATGATGGGCATGACGTGCCTAGAATTCTGCAGATTCAGCCTTTCACAGCCAGTTACCCCAGGGGTTTCTCCAGAGGTTGCTTAAGTATTGAGCAATTTCTGCCAATCCAGTAAGTAACCACTGACACCAACCATCTTTTTATCTAACTATAAGGGGGCATTGATCCCATTGACCGCATTCTAAGAAGGCCCTTTTCTGTTGACCAGCTATACGGTGGCAAAAATAATTATTTGATGCCCTGCAGATTTTGGAATTTTGCCCACTTACAAAAAAATGAAGGGTCCATAATTTTTATCATAGGTGTATTTTAAATAATAGAGACAAAATATCAACCAAAAAGCCAGAAAAAACATGATACAAATGTTATAATTGAGTTGTAGTTCAGTAAGTAAAATAAGTATTTGATACCCAACCAACAATAATTCTGGCTCCCACAGACTGACTATGTGCTCATGTGGTACACAGATTAGTCCTGCCAATTTAAAAAGGTGCTCCCAATGACAGCTCGTTATTTGTATAAAAGACATCTGTCCACAGAATCTCTTTCTTCCATTCAAACCTCACCGTCATCAGCAAGACCACATAGCTGTCAAAGGACGTTAGGGACAAGATTGAAGACATGCAGAAGGCTGGAATGGGCTACAAGACCATCGGCAACAAGCTTGGTGAGAAGGAGACAAGTGTTGAAGCAATTATTCGCAAATGAAAGAATTACAAAATAACTATCAATTGCCCTCGGTCTGGAGCTCCATGCAAGATTTCACTTCATGGGGTAAGAATGATCATGAGAAAACTGAGGGATCAGCTCAGAAAAACAAAGAAGGCGCTTGTGAATGAGCTCAAGGCAGTTGGGACAACAGTCACCAAACAAACCACTGGTAACACAACACGCCACCATGGATTGAAATCCTGCAGCGTCCGCAAGGTGCCCCTCCTCAAGAATGCACATGTACAGGCCTGTCTAAGGTTTGTCAGTGAACATCTAAATGATTCAGAGAAGGATTGGGAGAAAGTGCTGTGGGACCAAAATTGAGCTCTTGGGCATTAACTCGACTCGTGTTTGGAGGAAGAAAAATGCTGACTATGACCCTAAGAGCACCATCCCTACAGTCGAGCACGGAGGTGGAAACATTATGCTTTGGGGCTGTTTCTCTGCTAAAGGTACAGGCCAACTTTTCTGCATTGAGGGGCCAATGGACATGTATTGTAAAATCTTGGATGAGAACCTTCTTCCCTCAGCCAGATCACTGAAGATGGGTCGTGGATGGGTCTTCCAGCATGACATTGACCCAAAACATACCGCAAAGGTAACAAAGGAGTAGTTCAAGAAGAAGCACATTAAGATCATGGAGTGGCCTAGCCAGTGTAGACTTTAATCCTATAGAAAATGTATGGAGGGAGCTGAAACTTCAAGTTGCCAAGCAGCAGCAAAGAAACCTTAAGGATTTAGATAAGATCTCTAAAGAAGAGTGGACCAAAATCCCTCCTGAGATGTGTGCAAACCTGGTAACCAACTAGAAGAAATGTCTTAGCTGTTTGCTTGTCAACAAGGGTTTCTTCACCAAGTACTAAATCTTGTTTTGCTTGGGGATCAAATACCTATGTTAGTCACAGAACTGCAACTCAATTTATAACTTTTGTATCATGTGTTTTTTCTGGATTTTTCATTGATATTCTGTCTCTCTTGATTAAAATACACCTATGATATAAATTGTAGACCTTTAGTTCTCTGTAAGTGGGCAAACATACAAGATCTGCAGGGCATCAAATAATTATTTCCCCACTGTACATCTACAGTGCATCCAGAAAGTATTCACAGCGCTTAACTTTTGCCACAGTTTGTTATGTTACAGCCTTATTCCAAAATGGATTAAATTCATTTTTTTCCGCAACATTCTACAAAAAATACCCCATAATGAAAATGTGAAAAAAATTTGTTTTTGAAATCTTGCAATTTATTAAAAATAAAAAAACGAAAAAAAAAAAAAAAACACATGTACAGAAGTATTCACAGTCTTTGCCATGACACTCAAAACTAAGCTCTGGTGCATCCTGTTCCCACTGATCATCCTTGAGATGTTTCCACAACTTGATTGGAGTCCACCTGTGGGAAATTCAATTGATTGGACATGATTAGGAGAGGCATAAACCTGTCTATATAAGGTCCCACAGTTAACAGTGCATGTTAGAGCACAAACCAAGCCATGAAGTCCAAGGAATTGTCTGTAGACCTCCAAGACAGGATTGTATCAAGGCACAGATCTGGGGAAGGGTACAAAAACATTTTTGCAGCATTGAAGGTCCCAATGAGCACAGTGGTCTCCATCATCTGTAAATGGAAGAAGTATGGAACCACCAGGAATCTTCCTAGAGAGGGCCGCCTGGCCAAAATGAGCGATCGAGAGAGAAGGGCCTTAGCCAGGGAGGTAACCAAGCACCCGATGGTCACTCTGAAAGAGCTCCAGCATTTCTCTTTGGAGAGAGGAGAACCTTCCAGAAGAATAACCATCTCTGTAGCACTCCACCAATCAGGCCTGTATGGTAGAGTGGCCAGACAGAAGCCACTCCTCAGTAAAAGGCAAATGGCAGCCCATCTGGAGTTTGCCAAAAGGTACCTGAGGGACTCTCAGACCACGAGAAACAAAACTCTCTGGTCTCATGAAACAAAGATTGAACTCTTTGGCCTGAATGCCAAGCGTCACGTCTGGAGGAAACCGGGCACCGCTCACCACCTGGCCAATACCATCCCTACAGTGAAGCATAGTGGTGGCAGCATCATGCTGTGGTGATGTTTTTCAGCAGCACGAACTGGGAGACTGGCCAGGATCGAAGGAAAGATGAATGCAGCAATGTACAGAGACATCCTTGATGAAAACCTGTTCCAGAGCGCTCTGGACATTAGACTGGGGTGACGGGTCATCTTTCAACAGGACAACAACACAGCCCACATAACAAAGGAATGGCTATGGGCCAACTCTGTGAATGTCCTGGAGTGGCCCAGCCAGAGCTCAGGCTTGAGAGATCTGAAAATGGCTGTGCACCAAGGCTCCCCATCCAATCTGATGGAGCTTGAGAGGTACTGCAAAGACGAATGGGAGAAACTGGCCAAAAATAGGTGTGCCAAGCTTGTAGCATCATACTCAAAATGACTTCAGGCTGTAATTGGTGCTAAAGGTGCTTCGACAAAGTATTGAGCAAAGGCTGTGAATACTTATGTACATGCGTTTTTTTTCCATTTTTTTATTTTTAATAAATTGCAAAGATTTCAAAACAAACTTCTTTCACATTGTCATTTATGGGGCATTGTTTGTAGAATGTTGAGGAAAAAAATTAATTTAATCCATTTTGGAATAAGACTGTAACATAACAAAATGTGGCAAAAGTTAAGTGCTGTGAATACTTTCTGGATGCACTGTATATAGGAAGGCCTTTCTCCAATTATCACCTATACACCTATAAAAGAAGGCCCTTCTCCACCAACCACCAAAGTAATAGAGCATTTCACTGATCACCAAACAAGTGTCTTTTCTTCTGACCCCCAGTATAAAGGGGGCACAACACGCACTACCAATGTCAGGAGGCACTTTTCCACTGACCACCAATCAAAGACGTATTAGTCTCTTGTAACCACATATGTAAGAGGACACTACACTAAACACCAATGTAAAAGGGGACTTTTCAAATGTCCACCAATCAAAGAAGTCTCTTCTCATCTGACCACCAATGTAAGGAAGCCCTTCTCCTTTGACCATCCGTCAGGTACCTACCTACGGTAGCTTTAGCGCCCCACAGACTGGCTTTCCCCAGGGTGCGGAGTCTAAGCCCCAATCTGCTTGTTCACCAGAGCCCCTGATGGTGGGGATGGACTTGGAGCAGACTGAGACTCGGTCGCGACCCCTGAGTACACCCACTGTGGTAGAGCGAACCGCCGGTGGCACGTAGCAGGATAAGAGCCTGATGTGAAGAGGCAGAGCGGTCCGTGCAGGATGGATGGACGGAACACACTGGAACAATAGCGGAGTCAGACAGGCCAGGTTGGTAACAGTGGAGGCAGAGCGGTACAGAGCAGCAGGCAGAGGGTCGTCAGGTCACAGGCCAGGTTCAGCAGCAGGAGATCAGACAATCGGGAACAGGCACGTCAGGGGTCAGAAGGTCAGCAATGGTCAGGATCAAGCAGGATTCGGCAACAACAGGAACTCTCTCAGGAACAGGAACAACAAGGAACAAGACCATACGGCAATAGGAGCATTGCAAGAGCTGGTTTAAATAGCCCGCCCGGCGCCAACAGGCACGCCTGGGTCCTAGTGCCTGCCCGGCGCCGTCATTGGTAACAGGCGCGCCTGGGTCCTAGTGCCTGCCACCTGTATGTCTTGTCAGGATCCTACGCATGTGCAGATTTGTGTGCCGCGGCGAAACTTGGAATCCCTGACACCATCAAAGCAATACGACATTTCTTCACTGATCACCGAGGGAGGGAGTGCTACATTTTCAATTGTCTTATTTGTTTCATTTCATTATTATTACTGAAAATAATTTTGTGGTATAGAGCAAATACATGAGTCGCATTTCTTTTATTTATTCTTAAATCTACAACTTGCTGTTTATCCTAGTAAACCATGAACTCTACCCTGAGACCAAAAATTTACTTCGAGGGTTCCTCTGTGTTAGATAGGCTGAGAAAGATGGCTCTGAGAAGACGATCTCTCCAGTGTTGGACCTTCATGACTAAATGTAGCAACAGTCATCCTTGACTTTGCTCTTGCTTCCTTTTTAAGAGGAAATCACCCCAAATTTGTCACACTTAGAAATGTCACAGAGCTTCCAATTCCTGACTACCCATAACAAGAAAACACATTTGACTAAAATTCACATTTTTGAACAGTTACTGTAAAATGTATTTTTTCTTCCAATATAAAACCTGCCCCTTCTCCCCTTTTTCTCCCCATCTTGGACATGCTACCCAACACATCTACTCCTAAAGTGTAGGTGCCTGTGTAAAAAGCAGGGCTTTTTTTGTCATAGTATAGGCAGGGGTATCCCCGTCCCTTCCAAGTCACCCCTTGTCCCCATCATTTACCCATCTCCGAGCACATACCTTGATTCCACCCCATACACACCTCCCAGTACTGCCCCTGTTAGAGAATACAGCTCCAAGTATCATTTTGTGGTGCTAAGCAATTTGTATAGAATTTGTAATTGATAACAGAAAAGCAGTAAAATAGGTCCCCTTCAGCCAGTAACAATACCCCCGAAACAAAAATAGATCCCCCCAGCAACAACAGATCCACATCAGCAACACCCCTCCCCGTAAGAATATACCCCCGTGGCAACAATAGATCCATCTTATGAACAATACATTTTCGACCCGTCTATGGCCTGCATTAGGCTTTAACCCCTTGCCCTCCAGAGGATTACCCCCCTTCCTGCCCAGGCCATTTTGTGCGACATGGAGCCGTGTTACTTTAACTGACAATTGCGCGGTCATGCAATGCTGCACCCAAATTGAATTGATGTCCTTTTTTTCCCACAAATGGAGCTTTTTTCGGTGGTATTTGATCGCTTCTGCGGTTTTTATTTTTTGCGCTGTCAACAAAAAAAGACCATTTTGAGAAAAAAAAAACAATATTTTGTACTTTTTGCTATTAAACATGTCCAGTAAAAAAAATTTAAAAAATCAAATTTCGTTATAAATTTAGGCCAAAATGTATTCTGCTGCATGTCTTTTCTAAAAAAAAAAATCCCAATACGTGTAAATTAATTCAAATTTCAATAAAATGAAAGTTGTAGCGTCTACAAATGGCGGTATATATATTGGAATTTTTTTTCTACTAGTAATGGTGGCGATTAGCAACTTATAGCATTCTGAATCTGGAAACTGACTGTCAATGACTTCCCTAGTGACACCAATACAGTGATCAGTGCTATTAAAAAGCACTGACACTGTACTATTGACACTGGGCAAGAAGGGGTTAACATCTCGGGTGATCAAAGGGTTAACTATGTGCTGTTTTACTGTGTGTGCTGTATGTGTTTTACTGTGTGCTGTGCTTTGCTGTATAACTGGAGCTGACAGGGGAAAGGTCTGTATTGTTTACATACAGACCTCTCCGCTGTCAGTGATATTTGGCGATCGGAGGGTACCGGTTGGGAATCACTGGCCACGACCCAGCGAACGACAGTTGAAGCTGCCAGTTGCGGTCCCACACCTGAAAATACAAAATCACACATATATGTATATACGAGATTTTGCGCAGCCCTGCTGCCCTGTAGCAGTACTTCTGCTATAAGGCGGTCGGGAAGTGGTTAATTTTGGCAAAACTATGGGGTATGCTGCTCCCAAACCCTGAATTGTGTCAGCCTCATGGAAGATCGGGTGCTGAACATGGCCAAGGGGTCACCCTATGCTTCACTGACTGCAGAAATCTAAAGGAAAAGACCAACTGCATTCCGAAAAAACATTTTTCCCAGCATGTCCTGAATGATTATAAACTGGAGGATCGCAGACGGGTCCCATGTTCCTTCATTGATCTTCTATGGCAATGACACCACACTATATGTTTTATCCACTTTTTGATAATAAACTGCCTGGAATAAAGAATTCTTTTAGCAAGTATTGTAGTTTTGTCTCTTCTTGGTTTTCATAGAGGATAATGCATAGCTCTGAGTTGGAGAGAAATCATTATGACAAGTGTTGGTGCTTGACGGAATACCGTACACATGTCAGAATACTGTACACATCAGAATACCGTACACATGTCAGAATACCGCAAACATATAAGAATACCGTACACAGGTCAGAATACCGTACACATCAGAATACCGAACACATATCAGAATACCGTACACATGTCAGAATACTGTACACATGTCAGAATACCGTACACATATCAGAATACCGTACACATCAGAATACCGTACACATCAGAATACCGTACACATGTCAAAATGTGGTACACATATCAGAATACCGTACACATGTCAGAATGTGGTACACATATCAGAATACCGTACTTGTCAGAATACTGTACACATGTCAGAATGTGGTACACATATCAGAATACCGTACACGTCAGAATACTGTCCACATGTCAGAATGTGGTACACATATTAGAATACTGTACACATGTCAGAATACCGTACACATCAAAATACCATACACATATCAGAATACTGTACACATGTCAGAATGTGGTACACATATCAGAATACCGTACACGTCAGAATACTGTACACATGTCAGAATGTGGTACACATATCAGAATACCGTACACGTCAGAGTACTGTACACATGTCAGAATGTGGTACACATATCAGAATACCGTACACGTCAGAATACTGTCCACATGTCAGAATGTGGTACACATATTAGAATACTGTACACATGTCAGAATACCGTACACATCAAAATACCATACACATATCAGAATACTGTACACATGTCAGAATACTGTATACATCCGAATACCGTACACATGTCAGAATACCGTACACATGTCAGAATACAGTACACATCAGAATACAGTACACATATCAGAATACCGTATACATGTCAGAATACCGTATACATGTTAGAATACCGTACACATGTTAGAATACAGCACACATGTTAGAATACAGTACATGTCAGAATATCGTACACATGTCAGAATACCGTACACATGTCAGAATACAGTACACATGTTAGAATACTGTACACATATCAGAATACAGTACACATGTCAGAATACCGTACACATGGCAGAATACCGTACACATGTCAGAATACCGTACACATGTCAGAATACAGTACACATGTTAGAATACAGTACACATATCAGAATACGGTACACATGTCAGAATACAGTACATGTCAGAATACTGTACACATGTCAGAATACAGTACATGTCAGAATACTGTACATATGTCAGAATACAATACAGATGTCAGAATACAGTACACGTCAGAATACTGTACACATATCAGAATACAGTACACATGTTAGAATACCATACACATGTTAGAATACTGTACACATGTCAGAATACCGTACACATGTCAGAATACCGTACACATGTCAGAATACTGTACATGTCAGAATACAGTACACATGTCAGAATACAGTACACATCAGAATACCGTACACATGTCCGTACAGAGTACTGTACACAAATATTAGTATTGTTACTAATAATAATAATAATATAAATAATAATGCTATTTAAAATAATAATAATAAAAAATGATAACATAAATAATAATAGGACTATTACTACTAATAATAACAACAATAATAATAAAGTATAGATATTATTAGTAGTAGTCGTAATCATGAAATAACAAATAATATTAACAGTAAATAAGGATAATAAAAATATAAAAATAATAATGTTAATACTACTAATCCAAATAATAATAATAATAATATAGAGAGTATTATTATTAGTAGCAATCATCAAACAATAACAAATACAATTAATATTAATAAGGATAATAGAAATAATAATGTTAACAATACTGCTACTACTAATCAGAATCATATAATAATAATATTCATCAAATAATAACTAATAAGAATATAAATATTAATGATTCTGATTATTATTATTATACAGGATTTATATAGCGTCAACAGTTTGCTCAGAGCTTTACAATATAACGGGAGACAACAATACAGTTCAATACAAGAGGGTTAGGAGGGCAATACTACTTGGAGCTTACAATCTAGGAGGGAGGGGCTAGTGGTACAAAAGGTAATAACTGTGGGGGATGAACTGGTAGGAGGAGTAGAAGATTCCGCTATTAGCTGATGATAATACTAATATTTTTAACCATAATAGTAAAAATGATAATATTAGACAATAAAAATATAATTATAATAATAATAAAAAGATAAATAATAATAGTATTAACACAAAAAATAAGATAAATAATAATAGTATTAACAAAAAAAAAATAACAATAATAAATCATAACATAAATAATAATGATGATGATGATAATAATATAAAATATATTATAAATATTAGTAGTAGTAACCATCATCAAACAATAACAAATAATATTAATAATAAATAAAGGTAATAGAAATAATAATGTTAACAATACTACTACTACTACTTCTGCTATAAGAAGAAAAAATAACAAATATTATCAGTAGTAGTAGTAATTGCAATCAAACAATAACAGATAATAATAATACATTAGGATAACGGAAATAATATTGTTATTATACTAACACTACTACTACTAATTAGAATAATAAGAAAATATAATATAAAAGTATTATGATTATTCATACAATAACACATAATGATAACAATAATAATAATAATTGCCACACAATAACTGTTATTAATAATTAGATAAATAATATTGTATTAAAAATAATATTAGTAGTAGAATTATTTATTGTCAAACAATAAGAAAAATAATACAACAAATAATGAAAATATAAATATTATTATTAGTAATCATTAAACAATAATAAATAATATTAACAATAAATAATGCCATGATGGAATGCTATCATCCTGATGAGAGGTGAGCTCACAATACGTCCACACAGCACAGTGAAGTTCGGGGACAATGTACAATCACACGGGTATAAATAAAGATAGAAAACGTTTGAATGGAATGTTGTGATCAGTAAAGTTCTCTCACACACGGACATCCTGGTGTCACAGATAAACTTTCCTCCCATACACCCCGGTGTCACAGATAAACTTCCCTCCCATACACCCCGGTTGTCCCCCGTTCACAGCTCTCACCCGCTCGGTGACCCGGATCCGGGCAGCTCATGGAAGTCACTCCGATCTCGGGAGCGCGCCGGTCACTAGGACGCGCAGACAGAGTAAAGGGTTGCTAGGCGTGACGTAAAGGCTCGTTCCTGAGAAGTTTGCTCTGTGTCTGGTAGAAGCGGGGGGCGCGCAGTGAGGGGCGTGTCCATCATGTGTGTGTAGAGGGGGAGGAGGAGGAATATTTAGTGCCCTGTCCTGAGGACTGGCTGAGAACACACACAGGGGGAGCTCACACTTCATTTCAGCTGATTTTTTGGCCATGACTGGATCCACACACTGAGCACATAGAGATGCACTATATTGCCACAAGTATTGGTCGGCCTGCCTGGCTTTACATGAACTTTAATGGCATCCCAGTCTTAGTCTGTAGGGTTCAATATTGAGTTGTCCCCGCCCTTTGCAGCTATAACACCTTCAACTCTTCTGGGAAGGCCGTCCACAAGGTTTAGGAGGGTGTCTATGGGAATGTTCCTCCAGAGGTTTCCTGGGGTTCCTTGAGCCATGTGCAATGTTTGCCCTCAGATAAGTTCCCACAGACTCCATTGATCTTTTTAGCAATCTGTAAAGGAGAATTCTTCCCAATGACCACAAGTGTGAGGAGCGTTCCTCCCCCGACCATCACTAATGTATCATGAGTTGTAGATAAAGACATTTTTAGTTTCCTGAGACCAGAAAGTTACATGAAGGGTTCTTCTGCGGTGAAAAGGTTGAGACAGGCTGGTCTATGGGAAGGTTTGACCATTCTTCCAGAAGCACATTTGTGAGGTCGGGCACTGATGTCGGGGGAGGTGGCCTGGCTCCCAGTCTCCTCTCTAATTCATCCCAAAGGTGTTCTATGGGGTTGAGGTCAGGACTCTGTGCAGGCCAGTCAAGTTCCTCCACCCCAAACTCCCTCATCCATGTCTTTATGGACCTTGCTTTGTGCACTGGTGTGCAGTCATGTTGGAACAGGAAGGGGCCATCCCCAAACTCTTCCCACAAAGTTGGGAGCATGAAATTGTCCAAAATGTCTTGGTATGCTGATGCCTTAAGAGTTCTCTTCACTGGAACTAGGGGGCCAAGCCCAACCCCTAAAAAACAACCCCACACCATAATCCCCCCTCCACTAAACTTTACACTTGGCACAATGCAGTCAGGCAAGTACCGTTCTCCTGGCAACCACCAAACCCAGACATGTCCATTGGATTGTCAGACAGAGAAGTGTGATTGGTCACTCCAGAGAACACGTCTCCACTGCTCTAAAGTACAGTGGCGACATACTTTACACCCCTGCATCTGAAACTTTGCATTGCACTTGGTGATGTAAGGCTTGGATGCAGCTGCTCGGCCATGGAAATCCATTCCATGAAGCTCTCTATGCACTGTTGTTGTGCTAATCTGAAGGCCATATCAAGGTTGGATGTTTTTAGCTATTGACTCTGCAGACAGTTGGCGACTTCTGCGCACTGTGCGCTTCAGCATGCGCTGACCCCGCTCTGTCATGTTACGTGGCCTACCACTTGGTGGCTGAGTTGCTGTTGTTCCCAGTTGCTTCCACATTGTTATAATCCCACTAACAGTTGTGGGTGGAATATTTAGTAGCCAGGAAATGTCACGGATGGACTTATTGCACAGGTGACAACCTATCACGGGACCACGCTTGGAGTCACTGAGCTCCTGAGAGCGACCCATTCTTTCACAAATGTTTGTAGAAGCAGTCTGCATGCCTAGGGGCTTGATTTTATACAGCTGTGGCCATGGAGGTGATTGGAACACCTGAATTTGGAGGGCTGGCCCAATATGTTTGGCAATATAGTGTATAATAATAATAGAGGACTTTGCTGTAGTTTTTTTAAATTAGTTTTATTAAAGGAAAAAACAAAAACACAATCTAATGATACAATGTACAACATTGGAAATAAATGTAGAATGAGCAGAGTGTATTTTTGGTGATTTTAAAGCTTTAACAGCTTCAGCTGCAGAAGATTTTACCCCCTTCATGACCAGACCATTTTTTGCTATACCGCAGTGCATTGCTTTAACTGGGGATTGTGTGGCCATGCACGTCTGCTACATGTCTTTGATAAAAAAAAAAATCATAAGTGTATATTGATCGGTTTACAAGAACATTATAGTGCCTACATGTACTGGATTTTTTTTTATACTAGTAATGGCAGGGACCATTGGCTTATAATGAGACTGCGGTAGCGTGGAGAGCAATATGACACTAACTACCACTGACATCACCAGTGCCATTAATATGGTGATTAGTGATAATACTATACACTGTTACTATACTAATGACACTGGATGGGAAGGGGTTAACATCTAGGGCAATCAAGGGGTTAAATGTGTGCTTACCCATATGGAAGAAAAATATATTTGAAATATATTTTTAAAATATTCTTCCCAAATATATTGCCATATATTTGAAATGCCACAATTTTGGTCATATTAAAAGAAAAAAAAAAATATATATATATATATATATACACACACACACATTTGTGTTCAAAATAATAGCAGTCAGACATCACTAACCTGACCAATCACTGTTTTTGGTGGAAATTATATTTCTACATGGCAAATAATTTACTAGCAGGTGTAGTAGAGTAATAGAAATCCAACAGACCCAACAGTCATGACATGCATGCTGCTGATTCTGTGTAATTGAATCACTAATTGAAAGGGGCATGTTCAAAATAATAGCAGTGTGGAGTTCTATTAGTGAGGTCATTTATTCTTTGAAAAACAGGTGGCAATTATTGCCCTTATTTAAGGAAGGAAGGCAGCAAATGTTGTACATGCTGGTTACAGTGCATTTCTCTCTGAAATTCTGAGGAAAATGGGTTGTTCCAGACATTGTTCAGAAGAACAGCGTACCTTGATTAAAAAGTTGATTGGAGAGGGGAAAACATATAAAGAAGTGCAGAAAATGATAGGCTGCTCAGCTAAAATGATCGCAAATGCTTTAAAATGGCAACCAAAACCTGAAAGACATGGAAGAAAGCGAAAAACTACCATTCGAATGGATAGAAGAATAGCCAAAATGGCAAGGACTCAGCCAACAATCAGCTCCAGGAAGATGAAAGAAGGTGTAAAGTTACCTGTGAGTACTGTTACAATTAGAAGACGCCTATGTGAAGCCAAGCTATCTGCAAGAAGCCCCCGCAAAGTCCCACTGTTGGGAAAAAGACGTGCTGAAGAGGTTACAATTTGCCAAAGAGCACACTGACTGGCCTAAAGAGAAATGGCGCAACATTTTGTGGACTGATGAAAGTAAGATTGTTCTTTTTGGGTCTAGTGGCCGGAGACAGTTTGTCAGACGACCCCCAAACACTGAATTCAAGCCACAGTACACTGTGAAGCATGGTGGTGCAAGCATCATGATATGGGGATGTTTCTCATACTACGGTGTTGGGCCTATTTATCGCATACCAGGGATCATGGATCAGTTTGAATACATCAGAATACTTAAAGAGGTCATGCTGCCTTATGCTGAAGAGGAAATGCCCTTGAAATGGGTGTTCCAACAAGACAATGACCCCAAACACACCAGTAAACGTGCAACATCTTGGTTCCAGACCAACAAGATTGACGTTATGGAGTGGCCAGCCCAATCCCCGCATCTTAATCCAATAGAAAACTTGTGGGGTGACATCAAAAATGCAGTTTCTGAGGCAAAACCAAGAAATAGAGAAGAACTGTGGAATGTAGTCCAATCATCCTGGGCTGGAATACCTGATCACAGGGGCCAGAAGTTGGGTGACTCCATGCAACACAGATGTACAGCAGTTCTCAGAAACAGTGCGACTACAACTAAATATTAATTAAGTGATTCAAAGGAAAGCAAAATCTTTTTTCAGTTTATATAGTGAATGTTTGAGTTTGTAAAGAATACAAACACTGCTATTTTTTTGAACAGTCTAATATTCACTTTTCTTCAATTTTGTTAGAGGAACAAGACAAATTTGATATATTTTTCTTCATGTTTTGATTTGGAATAGAATGTGTCGTGTTCCCAATGCATTTGTGTGTATGGAAATAAAAGCTATTAGAAGGATTTTGAGCTTTATTCACTTTTTTCAACACACTGCTATTATTTTGAACACAACTGTATATATATATATATATATATATATATATATATATATATATATATATATATACACACACATACACATATATATATATACATACACATATATACATACATACACACGCACTGCATGTTGAAATGCGTTTTTATTACAAAATATAAGAAAAATATTTTTAAAAATACATTTCCAATATACTGTATGTCTTTAAAAATACAAATCTACATTTTTGGAATGCATTTACAAATATATAAAAAAATATATGTTAAAATGATTTTTTTATATGTTAAAAAAATCTGAAGAATTTATTTAAAAAATACATATTTTTAAAAATATCTATTTTTTAAATATATTATTCAATTTTTTTTAACATATAAAAAAGTCATTTTAACATATATTTTTAAATGCATTAAAAAAATGTAGATTTGTATTTTTAGTATAATACATAATACTAGTAAACGTTTAGTGTAAATTTCATTGTAATGCCTTACATTACCTCCAGTCCATCAGCTTCCATCTTCTCTGGGTTCAGATGCTGATCTTCCGTGCGCAGAGCCCTTAAAGTGATTGTAAATGTTTTTTTTTTTTTCCTACAACAAACTTGTCATACTTACCTGCTTAGAGTTAAGGTTTTGCACACAGCAGCCCTGATCCTCCTCTTCTGGAGTCCCCCACCAGTGCTTCTGGCTCCTCCTGCCTTCAGAGTGCCTCTATAGCAAGCCACAAAGTATAGTATAGAGCACCCCTATAGCAAGGTAAAGACACTTCTGCCTTGGAAACAGTCACTTCCTTCTCCTGCCCAGGATTACATGTCCCATAAGGCATCAATCCTCACACATTCACAAGTTCTCGGGCACTTAATGACATGTATGGATGGTGTACTGGGCTGTACGTGTGCTGCACTGCGTATACTGATGTGTATAGATGGTGTACTGGACTGTATGTGTGCTGCACTGTGTATACTGAAATGTATGGATGGTGTACTGGGCTGTACGTGTGCTGCACTGTGTATACTGACATGTACGGACAGTGTAATGGGCTGTGTGTGCGCTGCATGGAGTATACTTACATGTATGGATGGTGTACTGGGCTGTGTGTGCGCTGCACGGAGTATACTTACATGTATGGACGGTGCACTGGGCTGTGTGTGTGCTGCACGGAGTATACTGACATGTATGGACGGTGTACTGGGCTGTGTGTGTGCTGCACGGAGTATACTTACATGTATGGATGGTGTACTGGGCTGTGTGTGTGCTGCACTGAGTATACTGACATGTATGGACGGTGCACTGGGCTGTGTGTGTGCTGCACTGAGTATACTGACATGTATGGACAGTGCACTGGGCTGTATGTGTGCTGCACTGAGTATACTGACATGTACGGACAGTGCACTGGGCTGTATGTGTGCTGCACTGAGTATACTGACATGTACGGACAGTGTACTAGGTTGTATGTGTGCTACACTGTGTGACCAACTAATCGATTATGAAAATAGTTGACAACTATTTTCATAATCGATTATGTCAATTCGTTTTTTCAGCCCTAGACTCAATATTTTCAGATGCTAGTCCAACACGTCAAAAGAAATGACACAAGTTGATTGGAAAATATTGGCTGTGTATCCAAATTAACGAATGGAATGAAATTCAGATCCATTAGTTATACGAAATCCGAATGACCCGCATTTACAGCCTGTGCACACTCCCTGTGAGCGCGCGGCACCGCAAAAATGTACCGCTTTGAGCACAGAAATACTGACATAATCATACGGCTCTGGAGGTTAAATTAAGTCACCAAATACATTCAAAGGATTCAGCTTTTTGCTCCTAGGCTTGCCTGGCAGGATGATGCCCTGTCTGCAACATGATGATAAAGAAGGAATTGGGGAAATCTTCCATGTAAAAGTGTTTGAGAAGGTTTCAAGGGGCTTTTGTTGTGAGGAAATAAGACTGCAATATGTCCTCTTTACTCACCAAAATGGACTACAGAGTTTATGATTCAGATTTGCACCCTACTGTTCTATCTACCAGGATGACATTGGTACTACACTTCTGCTAAGGTGTATTCAAAACCTGATGAGTAAGTTGAAACTCCATATGTCCTGCCTTGTTTTAGAGTAGGGGTTTCCAATCTTTCTAAAGAAAAAGGGCCAGGTTACTTTCCTTCAGACTTTAGGGGGGCCAGACTGTGGCCGATGGGAGTGGAAAAGGTCCTGACTTCAGTGGGAAAAAATATTTCCCCATTGTTGGGTGTCAGTGGGAGGAATTGTGCCCCATCATTGATGTCATTGGACCCCATCATTTGTGTCATTGGGAAGAATTGTGCCCCATCATTGATGTCATTGGAAGGAGTTGTGCCCCCTTAATTGGTATAATTATTGTTATCATGATGAAATAGTGCCCCAAGTGCCGCAGTTTGGAGACCACTGTTTTGGAAGATAGAATGGGCCATAAAGAGCTGTGCAATGTTAGAGTTTACAGATGGTCTGGATTTCCCTGCATTAACACACTTGACCTCATACAGTACATGTGATTTATGTTAGAAGAGATGGGGTGGACCTAAGGATGTTAGTAAATGGATTATATACAAAAGTGTCCCTATACTTTGAAGCCAAATTTCAGTCAAAATATAACTTTTTAATGCTGTCTATGTTCCCATTTGGGTGGTTTCTTGGGACTCCGTTTATCAGATAGCAGCAGATAGAAGAGGAAGTGAAGAGAAATTTCCACAATGGGGACAGCAATAACAAGTTTTATTGCTGTTTGTATCCCCAAGGAAAAGGGAAAACTCCATAGTGGGGACATGGAATAATTAGCTGTTTTGAATTAACAGCTCCCTCTTTGTTTTCCGCACAGGTTTTCTTCCTGGCCCTGGTGATTGGCTTTGTAGGTGTGAATGACACGACTATGACAGAACTGCTGGGGTACATGCTCTAGATTCTTAATGGATATCCCAGGTCCCGTCAGGGGCATATTTACCACAAGGCAAACAAGGCACTTGCCTAGGGCGGCATTTTTCAGGGGGGCAGCACCCCCCCCCTTTCAGAAGGGATAAAAGAAGGGACACGCACGCCATAGGAACCAGGTGGGATCCGAGAGAGGCTGCTTGAAGGCGTATGTAGAACCTGACTCTCGTTCCTGGGGATTTCCGGAGCTGTGAAGATGAGTGTCTATCGCCGGGGGTGGGTAGTGGAAGGCTCTCTTAGGTGGGGGGGAAGGGGTGTTGTTGGTCAATGCCAGGCTCTCTCTGTGGAAGGAGAAAGGAGGGTGGTGGTGTTGGTCAGTGTCCATGGGGGCAGATGATTATTGTGTTGCCTAGGGTAGCACAAAACCTAAATACACCACTGGGTCCCGTAAACACTGAAAAATATTTCTGGTCACTTTTTGGAAAATGTGTGCCACTGATGATAACCCTGGTTGTACCCCTCGTGAAAAATTCCAATCTGTGTCATTAGATCAATGAACCAAGCAATGAAAGCTGTGACATGTTTTTGTGCTGTAATGCTGAATCGTGTTCAGACAGATGTTACTCTATGTTAGGAGAACTACTGCTACCCCATTAACAACCAAGCACATGTATCAAGCAGGGTTATGTAGATGTGAGCTATCACTCCCCTGCAATAGGAGATGCCCTGCTGAGAGCTGCCATGTTGGCAATTTGTGGTGCAAGTTATGACATTAGGGATACCATTGCGACCCCAGAGCGCAGAATGGTTCTGCAAGTTATGTCAAGCAGGGTTAGGTAGATGTGAGCAATCACTCCCCTGCAATAGGAGATGCCCTGCTGAGAGCTGCCATTGCGACCCCAGAGCGCAGAATGAGTCTGCAAGTTATGTGTTCAATTCTATGAACTTGGAAGAGTGGGCACATCTCCCATTATAGCATAGTGTTTAATTTGCAAAAAAAAAAAAAAAAAGGGGGGGGGGTTGCACATTGCTGATTAGTTTGGGGCAGCTTTTCTCAACCTTTTTCCCCCCAGAGGGATCAGTAAGAAAATGCCTCCTACATTGGGGGTCAGTGGTCAGAATTCCCCCGACAAGACAGCTAGGAAGATCATTGGTATCAATCTGGAATATAGAACTTGGAACTATGTAGGCACCATCAGACTGGAGGTCAATCAACCACAGCATTAGAACCCCTAATAACCTCTAAAGGAACCCCATCAAAATATATAACTGACGTAGCGCTAGGCTGTTATCTGTGTTGACTTTCCACCAATCCAGATCCAGCAACATGAGATCTTCATATCTTTGCTTTAAAGCAGGGTTTCTCAATCAGGGTTCCTTGGGAGGTTGCTAGGGGTTCCATGAGCAAGAGTTTCTAGCTCCCAGTAACCAGAGATACCAATGATCTTTTTAGCTGTGTGTTCCCACTGGTCAACAATGTAAGAGTGTCCTTCTCCCACTGACCATAAATATAAGGGGGGGGTGCTTCTCCTATTGGTCACCAATGTAATGGAGCATTACACCGACTACCAATATAAAAAGGCACTTTTCCACAGATTAGAGGGACACTACAATTTTCACCATTGGTGTTTCTTTTGGTGCCATAATTATTTTGTTCCATTTCATAATTGTTACTACTTTCTTACAGAGCAGGGATGTGCTAAAAAAAACTGCTATGGGAGTCAAATATTCTACATTATTTACTCTTGTATGTATTGTATCTACAAATTAAAGTGGTTGTAAAGCTCAGACATAAAATATGAACAAAGCATATCCCTCTACTGTATAGTGCAGCGTTTTTCAACTAGTGTGCCGTGAGATATTGTCTGGTGTGCCGTGGGAAAAATTGCAATTTCATCCGTAACATGTGGCCTCGGCTCACAAATAGACCAATCATTAGAACAGCAATGGGCAAACTACGGCCCGTATACGGCCCGGCGGACCTTTTAATCCGGCCCGCGGAGCGTGATACTGTCAGGATGATCTGTCCCCCTCAACGTATCTGCGCATGTGCTGGAGATCGCCGATCGGCTGCTAATGCCTGAAACTGGCACATGCGCAGATACATCGAGGGGGACAGATCCTCATAGGAGACAGATTTTCATGCTACACCGGAACGGGAGAGGAACGCGAGGAGCAAAGGTAAGTGAATTGACACAGGGGGGGCTTGGGGACTTAATATGGGGGATGAATTAATATGGGGGATGAATTACTATGGGGGATGAATTACTATATGGGGGATGAATTACTATATGGGGGATGAATTACTATAGGGGGATGAATTACTATAGGGGGATGAATTACTATAGGGGGGATGAATTACTATAGGGGGGATGAATTACTATATGGGGGATGAATTACTATATGGGGATGAATTACTATAGGGGGGATTAATTACTATAGGGGGGATTAATTACTATAGGGGGGATGAATTACTATAGGGGGGATGAATTACTATATGGGGGGTGAATTACTATATGGGGGGTGAATTACTATGGGGGATGAATTACTATATGGGGGATGAATTACTATGGGGGATGAATTACTATATGGGGGATGAATTACTATATGGGGGATGAATTACTATATGGGGGATGAATTACTATAGGAGGGATGAATTACTATATGAGGGGTGAATTACTATATGGGGGGTGAATTACTATATGGGGGGTGAATTACTTTGGGGGGTGAATTACTATGGGGGATGAATTACTATGGGGGATGAATTACTATATGGGGGATGAATTACTATATGGGGGATGAATTACTATATGGGGGATTAATTACTATGCTTACTATGGGGGAATATTACTATACTTACTATGGATGACACATACACATCATTCATCTACTCTTGGTCCGGCCCCCGGGTCCAATTATAAAATACTTTATTATTTCATAATAAAGTAATTATAAAATAATTTCTTTGTGTTTGATTCCTATTCAAGAGAATTACTTTATATATAGTCAATATAGGCACAGAGGTAAATTTTTTTAACATTTTCTAATGGTGGTGTGCCTCGTGATTTTTTTCATGAAAAAAGTGTGCCTTTGCACAAAAAAGGTTGAAAAACACTGGTATAGTGTGTACTTGTCTCAAGAGCACTAAGTGTCAATTCTATCTGCTGCTTTGTTCCTTTTATCAGCATGAATCACTTCTGACAAGTTTTCCTGACACCAAGTGAGAAATGGTGACAGGGGAGTGACCTCCAGCACATTGACAGCCACAGCTCTGTTCCTGTGAGCTGTGTAGAGGTGGGTGTGTCTCTTCCCTCCAATCATCTCTCAGATCTCTCCTCAGTGAGCTCTGCAGTGTGTAATTTCAGCTCTCTTCTCCATTTTTCTGAACTCTCAGATAAGCTTTATGATTTCAGCACTTTGAACAGAAGTAGAGAAGACTGGAGATAAACAGGTACAACGTATGTAGGAGGATTTGCTTCATCTCTGTGTATCACCTGAGGCCAGTCACTTCACTGGGCATATGTAAGGGTTTACAGCTTTAATGACCATGCAAATGTGCCGTGAGCTAGAGATGTAAAATGATTTCGCAGGAGTTCCCCAAGACATGAAAAATATTTCAAGGGCTGAGAAAGGCTGCTCTGGGCAGAAAAAAAAAACAAAAAACAGTCTGTCCCAGCAATACATGCACATTTACTAATGTCTTACTCTAAAAACACTGCAATTCAGAATAATACCTGTTAATCTGCCAGAAAACCAGTGAGCTTTTCACTTCCAGCTTGTGCGGATTGCACTGCTTTGCTGCAATGAAATCCCAAGCGGAATTGTAAGTTCTGACAGTTTTCCCATCTGCACCACAAGCCTCCCATCACTAAATCTAGAACATATTGGTTCTGTTCTGTCATCCAGTAGGAGAATAGTTCATGCATGGCTGACAACCTTGTTAGGGACTTCATTGTAGCAGAGGCAGTGTTGTCAGTTCAAACAGGAAGTTAGGAGCTCACTAGATCTATGGCTCATTTTTCTGTACATGCAGCTTTGTAAAAAGACATAACGAAAAGTATACGAATCACAGAGATGAACTGCATATGTTGGGTTTTTTTCCCTATTTTTGCCCAGACATATACTTTTATACATATAGGTCATACCCATATCAATACACCATCATAACAAAACTCATGCTATTTTGTGACACAAATACATTTTATTTAAAGCATAAAATAGTGAAGCTCAACTTGAGAAAATGTTTAGGTTAAAAAATAAAAAAAAATACTGTATGCCGTAAACCACCATTTTCTTTTCAAATCAGCAATAAAATATCAAAAACAGCATTACCAAAACTTCAAAAATGGTTTTGTATATTTGGCCTTACTTTAGAAAATAAAAAAACAAAACAAAACTGGCAGATAGTTTCTCATATATACAATAATTGGCCGCGTAATACCTCAGTTTCTATCTCAGAAGCAAGTCAGCAGCAAATAAATTACAGAAGAGCAAGAAAACAGCAATGCGAGTAACTGCTGGAAAATTATACACACAGTTAAAGAGAAACGATAGGCTTTTTTTTTTAATGTGTATGCAAAAGTAACTGGCTGGATGTAAATCTTATAAATCTGTTTTAATGATTTTAAAACCTTGTCTCTAAACATGGCTTGATATTATGTAAATGGTGGACAGCCATGTTTGTCCAATACATACGCAGGTTGTACTTTTCTTGTAGTGTTATACAGCCCAGGCTGTACACAGTGCCTTGACTTTTTAAAAAAAAATCCATTAGTGAGATTTGTCAATGAAATATGAAATGCCAGCACTTCAGTTGGCAACAGAGATTCTGCCATTTGTCAACTAAAGATAATCAATTATGATTTTCCTTATACAAGAAAGTGAATATACAGTATGCTCGACTAGATGTTTGATGTACACCCAAAAAAAAAGTCATCCAAATACACAGGGCATATGTTGCACGTCCTGTCCCTCTCTCCGGCTGCCATTCCCTTTGCCACATTTACCAGCAAGTCATTTTGACAGCAGGGACTTGTTCTCCTACACAGCATCGGCATCCAATGTTGTGTAAAATGGAGCTTTTGGAGGCCCCTTTCAAACAGGGTGGATTCTGTTCCGATCAGGTCACAGATCCCCTGCAGACTGGAGTAGCGCGAGTGGATGACACATCTGTGTTCGCTCAGTTTATGCACAGTGGACGGACAGAGCCTGCTCTATAGGAGGCCGGGTGTAAACGGACTTCTCTGTTACACCTGACTACCCTGTAATCCAATCCACCTAAACGGAAGGGGACTGATCTCCTTCTGTTTTTTTTTGGCAGACCGGACCAGACCCGGAGGTAGATACAAGTCCGTTGTCCATAGGGATGCATGGACTTTCAAATCAGGTCCACCTAAAAAAATTGACAAGTGGAACTGATCAGATCACCTATCTGAAAGGTGTCTAACATTGACCAGAAGATGAATTAAGAAATACAGTACATCCATATTATGGATACATTTGTTTCATTCATATAAGATAAAAGGGGTGACCATAGTGGAAATGTAAAAATTGCTCTGGTCCATCAGGGGAGTAAGAACTGAAGTGATTAAACTGTGTCCATAGCCAGCGTTTAGGATTAGAATTGCCGGACAGCTAAGACGATTCACCCTCTCCATGTATCCTGGTAAATCTTGGGGTCAAACGTAATATTATAGGTTTGACACGCTTTCCTATTTGCCACTGGAACAAGAGGTTGGAGCAGACCTAAGCAAACTGTGGCCTGCGGACCATATTGGGCCCCAGGGGCGGACTGACCATTTGGAAACTTGGGCACTGCCCGAGGTCAGTAGGGGCCCCATGAGATGCCCCTGGTACCTTTTTCATAGGCTTTTTTTGAGTTTGGGCAAGGACACAGGGGCCCCATGATCCCCTATTGCCCGGGGGCCCCATGAGTTGTCAGTCCGCCCCTGCTCGGCCCTTTGACTGGTCCATGATGCCTCCGCTATCAGCATACCTCTCTGAACCGGTCAACTTCCAAGCAGCATGCTGAAAGAAGTCCATGTGGACTCTGGAGAGCAGCCAGAAGTGGAGGGAGGGAGATGAGAAGCTAATTGCCTCCCAACGCTCTCCTGCCACTGTGCTACCAGCCAAGTTCCAAGTTCCTTGTGCTACAAGCCAGTTCCTTCTATGTTAGAACCTGTTCTTCACTCCGAAGTATAGCAGCGATCAGGATTTATTCGCACCCGGTGCAGTGGGGCTGCGTTGGGCGGATATTCCAGTGCAGTTCCAACACATGACAAGGCAAAATGTCTTGTCTCCCACGTGCCTGGTTTACACCACGGTGATGCACAGGCAGGGGGCGTTGAAACAAAAAAGTACCTTGCACCACATGGAGGCCAAGTGAACGTAATGAAATGTGTGTGTGACATTTCAATAAAGATTGTTAAAAAAAAAGTGAATGGTGCGATGCAGCAAGACCGGCGCATCAGCACAGTGGTGATCCCGCCAGACCGCACTATTTACAATAGTGTCACCTGAAAAAGTTATCAGAGTGTAACTCAACATTTTAAAGAAGTTCAAAAGTTTTACGTTGACACAGACAGCTGGAAAGGAGATTTTTCTGGTGTGAGGAACACTCTGGGAATCCTTTGTCATGTTATAAATGTAATTTATAATTGACCCAAAGCCATTATAGTATTCCTAGAAGATTGAATATTCAAATTCCTGCATACATTTAATAACTGTTTACCTTTGATCTTGGCAGCAGTCAACACCCTGTGCAAGGCACAGGCCAGAGATCTTAGTGGCTCCACACACAGGTATTGATTCAAAAGGCTATATAGGTATTTGTAGGTACCACAAGGTTTCAGCACTGATGCCACGTTATTAATTTTTAGACCATATTGGGATTGCTTTAAAGGGAATCCGTTGTCAAGCTAAATACCTTTCTGAAAGAGGCAGTCATTGTCTGAATCTAAAGCTTTATGATGATTCCAGGGCAATAAAGCTTTTGTTCAGCATTGCTATGAGTTGAGGGGACTGCCCTGAAACTAGTATGCAGCTAGCCATTTATGCAGGCAGCTATTTACCTTTATAATAGTGCCAACATGAAAATTAAAATAAAAAGAGGGTATTCAACCAAGCTTGTAACAGGTGGCTCATCACATATACACGTGAATAGAGAGAGCATTTACATGTGTAAATATTTATAAAACTCAATCATAATATGAAAGAGCAATCAAGTAAAAATGTAAAAGTCACAACAAAAATGATGTAAACGTTATAACAATAGAACTAAATGTAGTAAAAATACACTATAGTCTCTCTTTAAAGAGACTTATTACAAAAAAAAAAAGCTGCTGATAAATATATAGTGTTGCCTGTATATACTGCACCTGAAACAGGGGCTGTTCTGATGAGCAAAGCTCAGAGACTTAAAGTGAAACTAAAGACTGTCAGTCCCCAGCCAACTCCATCCATTTCCCCTCCTGCAGGTGCTTCCTTAAAAAGCCACGTGTTAAGGAAACAGCCACGTGCGTGCTCCTGAGCTGGGCTGTGTGTGTCCACCGAAACACACAGTGCCGGTAAGCTATGCTCCCTCCTCACAGGAGTTTGACCATGGCTCCCGCTGCCCTCAGTGTCTCTCATGAAAGCAGGATGCGAAGGTAGAGGTGCTGCAGCCAAGACAGCGCTGGAGCACTGACAGATGTCAAGTAAAAGGTTTAGGGATGAGTAGAACAAGTAATGGGACATTTTTTTTACCTAAATGCAGAGAATGCATTGAGGTAAAAAATATTTTGACTTTAGAACTATTTTAAAGAATAACTGAACTCTGTAAGCATTGCTAAAAAAAAAAAAAAGGCAGGTAGAATGCAAAGAACTAATCAACAGCATTTCCTGTGATCTCCCTACAGTTGATCTCTCCCCAATCTTTGTTCTGGAATGTCTGAGTGGAGGCGGCCATCTTGGTAGAGGCAGGGCTTTCCTTTCTTATCTCAAATCCTCCAGCAAGGAGAATAGTGAGCAGCACTGTAATCACATCACCAAATCCCACTCCAGATCTCCTGAGACTAGCATTCATAGGCAGCAGTGCCTTAGATCTCACACTGCAGATACACAGTACAGCTATAGGCTAAATGGGACAGGAGTGCCTAGGCACACTCACATACAAGAAAGTGTTCAGCTAACTTTTCAAGAGGAATTTAAGACAAAAAGTAGATTTTCAGGTTACCGCTCAGGCACAATTAACATTTCTAGATGTTCCCTATAAGATGGCCAATCTGTACTTTTTCAGTTCAGGTCCACTTTAATGTGGCTCTGCCCAATCAGAATGGCCCAACATTCAGCCAGAGGGATGGCATAAAGAGCTGCTGCAGGTATGTTCACGCACCTCTAGCAGCTCATACTTCATGCATATCAGCAGCTTTTGGTTTTTTTTGTTAATGTGAAGAAGTCACTCGTTTTACGCTTAAAGAAAGTAGCAAACACAATTCTCATCTGAACTTATCACAGTAAAAAAAACAAAAAAAAAAAAAACTTTGAGATCCAGCACCTTTAATTATTTCATTAAGTACCTTTACTAATCCACTGATGAATGATGGAAGGATTAATCATTGAAAATGAAAATAGGGTTTAACAACCATTTTTGCTTACTCTTCAGTTGGTGATGGATTAAGATATTTGGTCACTGAAATTCAAACAAAAGTTGACATGCTCATCTACAAAAAACCAAAATCTGTTCTCAGAGCAAATAATTCCATAGCAGTCGAAGACGTATAAGCAATCATGTAGTAAAGGTAACCTTAAAACAGGTTTAGTAAGATACTTATTGAAAAAAAAAAAAAGCATACATCTGAAGAGGGGCGAGCGAAACCACTTGAGGGGGCTGACGGAGAAAAGCTTTCAGACCCCTAAAAACAAAAAAAAAAACAAAAAAAAAAAGGCAGCTTATCAGACCCCCCGAGATTGTAGTCATCCAATGAGCTCTGTGTGAAGCACAGATACTACTGTGCCTGGCATTCAGAAACACTCCTTGCTAGAGAAACAAAAAAGGGAAGCAGGGTGGGGGTCCAGCAAAGAAAGTGTTAAAGAGGCACAAAATGTATATTTCCGATTAGGAAGGCAGCCGCTCTACGTCTTCCAAAAAAAGGGGTTCTGTGCCAGACGCCGTTGGAAGTTCTCGTACCTACAAGATGAAAAGAAGAAAAGCAGATTGAAAGACTGAAAGTGATTCTTCATTCGCTCAATCAACATTGACTATTTTTAGTCCTTATGCTGCTAGCATTAGTAAATAGATAGGAAAGTATATTATATTTACTTGTTCTAATCTTTATTTTACATTTCTTCAGTTACTTCCTGGTTTTGATGTCATGCATCCCAGGAGTCTTCAGGAGGGGAGGAGAGGTTTTCTCAGCTAAGCACACCCTCCTGCCCGCATACCTGAGCTAAGGGCAGATGGATTCCAGAAAGTAAATGATACATGAATTATCTGCCCTTACTCAAGATGGCCACTGCCAGAATTGCTAGGGGATGTTTTTCAAAGTGATTTCTCTGTAAAATAAAGCATGGAGACATGGATGGATGAGTGAGTTTGCTTTGAATATTAAAAATGAAGTAAATAGCATTTTTGGTTTGTGGTGCTCAGATGCAGTGTAGTTCTGCTTTAAGCCACCAACCACTAGTAGTTCCTCTAATTAAATATTCGTGTGAACATTCGTACACATATTCTCATCAATACACTCAATGGCTTGTTAAACTACCAAAATTTATTTTAAAACATTTGTTTTTTAACATATTTTTGAATCAATGGACATTCCCAAACAAAAGCCACATTCACTGGTAAAAATTTGCTAGAGAAAAAAATTTCCATCCTGTGCTTTTGAATTTTCTCATCAGTACAGTCAAAAACAAACATCGATTTGACCCTACCAACGATTTAGTAAGTCAAACAAACTATCATTTTCGAACAAAATTCTTCTAGTACAGTATATAGCCAGCTTTAAAGGTGGAACTATGGGGCAACCTTTCGATTAATGTAAGTCATGGGACTTTACAGCCTTTAATCTTGTTTTATTACCTGTTGATCCTGCCAGTAGATTCAGTATTTTTCCACATCTTTTAACAGTCCCAGCTGTCCAGCAAAAAAGTTAGTTACAGGAGTTGGGCAAATTATAAAACATTGAGGTCTCATGTATACCGCAACGTGAGTTTAGAAGCCTTTGGCGTTTTTTTGCCAATGCCCCTAAACCCAACTCAATAAAAGCCTATGTGTCAATGTACACATAGGCTTTTACCAGAGATTAGGAGCAGCAGAGTTTAGGAGCAGTGTAATGTTCCTCTCCTTAACGCAGAAGAATCGAGTTCAGGAGAGGAACATTTTGGCCCAAAAAAGTGTGCAAACGTTGCTAAACGCTAGCCGTGTTTAGCGCTTGTGCATTTATCCATGATATTGGAAAATACTCTGGCCAATCAAATAAATAAACGTCCAAGTGCTGAATGCGGTACCGCGCTTACACTTTTTTTTGCCATGTTTAGCGTTTTTCTGCTGCCAGTAGAGCTTTGATGTCTAGGGAAGTTCATGTGTACATGAGGCCTGACAAAGGTCAGCTTTTATTTATTATTATACAGGATTTATATAGCGCCAACAGTTTGCGCTGCGCTTTACAATAACAGACAGTACAATTACAATACATTTCAGTACAGAAGGAATAGGAGGGCCCGGCTCATGGAGCTTACAATCTAAAGGAAGGGGAGGTGATACAAAAGGTGATAGCTCTGGGGGATGACCTGGTGGAGGTGATTCAAGTACAGTTCTTAGGTGGAGGTGGGGTAGGCTTCCCTGAATAAGTGAATTTTCAAAGATCGCCTAGAGGCAGACAGGGTGGAGGCTGACCGGACATACTGGGGTAGGGAGTTCCAGAGGATGGGAGAGGCTCTGGAGAAGTCCTGGAGGCGAGTGTGGAAGGAGGTGATGAGGGAGCTAGAGAGGAGGATATCATGGGAGGGGCGGAGTGGGCGATATCTGTGGATGAGGTCGGTGATATAGCTAGGGGCAGCATTACGGACGGCTTTTTAAGCTGCGATTAGTATTTTGAATTTTATACGTTGGGTTAGTGGAAGCCAGTGAAGGGATTGGCAGAGAGGGGCAGCAGTCGCTGATCGGTTGGTAAGGTGTATGAGTCTGGCAGCACCATTCATAATAGACTGAAGGGGGGATAGCCTGTGTAACGGTAGACCAGTGAGGAGGGAGTTGCAGTAATCGAGGCGTGGATAAGTTGTTTTGTAGTGTCATTGGTCTGAAAGGGACAAATTTTGGAAATGTTCCGGAGGTTGAGGCGGCAGGATTTAGCCAGTGATTGGATGTGGGGCCCAAAGGAGAGGTCAGAGTCTAGGATTACACCTAGCACCCTGGCATGAGGGGAAGGACCAATGGTTGTGCTGTTGATCTTAATGGTAAAGTCGTGAGTGGGGGATGGGGGATGGGGGGGGAGAAATATTACAAGCTTGGTAATTTATGGTTTAAACCTTTTATCAAAGAGAAAAAAAAACTGTTTCTGTAACTGCTGCCAAAGTGCCAAGCTACACTGTAACTGCTGCCAAAGAGTCTGAAAGTTTAATTTGTGTGCTTTATACTTACATTCCAATTAAAGCAGAACTAAAGGCTCACTTACCTGTCCAGCGGTCCTGCACTGGTGTCGGCATCTTTTTCCGAGTGCCGGTCTTTGGGCTCTTCATTGGGCAGCAGGGGGCGATGTCACTCCTTTGCATATGCAGGAGGCCATCATCCTAGCTCTCACAGATGAGCCCTGTCCTGTAAGCTGAACTACGCATGTTCAGCTCAGATAACAGTGCTGGGGAAGACAGCAAGTAGTCAGGTAGGGGCATTTTAACCTCTTCGCGCTGGCGCCTCCCGGCCCTTTAAACAGGTTTCAGATACCAGGAGGCGGGGTGCGGTTTTAGGGTCATGTGATCGCATTGATTTGCGGTCACATGAGCGGAAAAGGTCCGTCCCGATCGCAAGAGGAGATCGGGACTTTTCCGTGAGACACTGACATACGTGCTGGGAGGGCGCAGGGCACACACTCTCAGCACATATGTGTTTTCAAATGATATGCAAATATGCGGCCGCTTGGTGTCAAGGCCCAGCCACAGAGAGGCCGCATATTTGCATACTTCCGCGTCACACTGAGGCCTCATGTATACCGCAACGTGAGTTTAGGAGGTTTTGGTGTGTTTTTGCCAAAGCCCCTGGACTCAACTCAATAAAAGCCTATGTGTCCATGTATACATAGGATTGCAGCAGAGTTAAGGGCAGTGAAATGTTCCACTCCTGAATGCAGAAGAATCGTGTTCAGGAACATTTTGGCCAAAAAACGTTAAAACGTGGCAAAAACACAGCTAAATGCATTGGGTTAGGGCTCTGTTTGCTACAGAAGAGCTTCAGTTCCGTTTTAAACTATATGCCCTGAATTGCAGTCTTAGGCAGATCATTCGAACAAATCAATGCAAGGTGGTGCTGAATAAAGAAAGAGAAAACAAAACAAAAAAAAAAACCACTTGATGTAATAACTAATTCTTTTTTTTTTCCAAAAAACGTTTGACGAAGTGCAAAATGTTACAAATTTAATTCTAAACCCCAAAACAATAACCTTATATATTTCAGCTTACCAGTCCTTAGATTGGTGGCTGCATTAATTTTTTTTTTTTTTTACATGCCCTCCCCGCCTCCACGCGTACTTTTTCCTTTCATGGCCACACTGATTTCCCCACTTTATCCATGGAGGAAACCATTGTTGATGACCAGGCTGAACTTCAAAGAGGTCTGCCTTTCTTCATCTCCATTACATGAAGGATGGGGAGAGCAGCAGTTTATAGAAGGAAGATTTGATTGTTTTATGCATCCAGTTCAGCTCATAGGAAGTGACAAGGACAATGCGTTTCTGGCAAAACAACCAGGTATTTTCTGTGCATGCAGAAAATATTTTTATCCTCAATAATGAAAATGAATGCAGCAATCACGCGTAGACCCGTAAGCTGCAATATATTATATTGCATAGATTATTATATTGATTTAGTTATCCTTTAGAAAGTTTGGAGACCTCTGGCCTAAACAAAAGGACAGTTTACTGTTCTTCAGACTTTAGGGGGGCCGGACTGTGAACATCAGAAGTAGTAATGGTTCTGGAATCAGTGGGAGTAAACAATGCATCTTTGGTATTAGGGAGATGAATAGCACCCTGTCATTGGTGTCAAGTGAAGGAATGGTGTCCCATCGTTGATGTCAAGTGAAGGAATGGTGTCCCATCGTTGATGTCAAGTGAAGGAATGGTGTCCCGTCGTTGATGTCAAGTGAAGGAATAGTGGCCCGTCGTTGATGTCAAGTGAAGGAATAGTGGTCCGTCGTTGATGTCAAGTGAAGGAATGGTGTCCCGTCGTTGATGTCAAGTGAAGGAATGGTGTCCAGTCGTTGAGGTCAAGTGAAGGAATGGTGTCCCGTCGTTGATGTCAAGTGAAGGAATGGTGTCCCGTCGTTGATGTCAAGTGAAGGAATAGTGTCCCGTCGTTGATGTCAAGTGAAGGAATAGTGGCCCGTCGTTGATGTCAAGTGAAGGAATAGTGGCCCGTCGTTGATGTCAAGTGAAGGAATAGTGGCCCGTCGTTGATGTCAAGTGAAGGAATGGTGTCCCGTCGTTGATGTCAAGTGAAGGAATGGTGTCCAGTCGTTGAGGTCAAGTGAAGGAATGGTGTCCCGTCGTTGATGTCAAGTGAAGGAATAGTGTCCCGTCGTTGATGTCAAGTGAAGGAATAGTGTCCCGTCGTTGATGTCAAGTGAAGGAATAGTGTCCCGTCGTTGATGTCAAGTGAAGGAATAGTGTCCCGTCGTTGATGTCAAGTGAAGGAATAGTGTCCCGTCGTTGATGTCAAGTGAAGGAATAGTGTCCCGTCGTTGATGTCAAGTGAAGGAATAGTGTCCCGTCGTTGATGTCAAGTGAAGGAATAGTGTCCCGTCGTTGATGTCAAGTGAAGGAATAGTGTCCCGTCGTTGATGTCAAGTGAAGGAATAGTGTCCCGTCGTTGATGTCAAGTGAAGGAATAGTGTCCCGTCGTTGATGTCAAGTGAAGGAATAGTGTCCCGTCGTTGATGTCAAGTGAAGGAATAGTGTCCCATCGTTGATGTCAAGTGAAGGAATAGTGTCCCATCGTTGATGTCAAGTGAAGGAATAGTGTCCCATCGTTGATGTCAAGTGAAGGAATGGTGTCCCGTCGTTGATGTCAATTGAAGGAATAGTGGCCCGTCGTTGATGTCAAGTGAAGGAATAGTGGCCCGTCGTTGATGTCAAGTGAAGGAATGGTGTCCCATCATTGATGTCAAGTGAAGGAATAGTGGCCCGTCGTTGATGTCAAGTGAAGGAATGGTGTCCCATCGTTGAGGTCAAGTGAAGGAATGGTGTCCCGTCGTTGATGTCAAGTGAAGGAATAGTGTCCCGTCGTTGATGTCAAGTGAAGGAATAGTGTCCCGTCGTTGATGTCAAGTGAAGGAATGGTGTCCCGTCGTTGATGTCAAGTGAAGGAATAGTGGCCAGTCGTTGATGTCAAGTAAAGGAATGGTGTCCCATCGTTGAGGTCAAGTGAAGGAATGGTGTCCCATCATTGATGTCAAGTGAAGGAATAGTGGCCCGTCGTTGATGTCAAGTGAAGGAATAGTGGCCCGTCGTTGATGTCAAGTGAAGGAATAGTGGCCCGTCGTTGATGTCAAGTGAAGGAATAGTGGCCCGTCGTTGATGTCAAGTGAAGGAATAGTGGCCCGTCGTTGATGTCAAGTGAAGGAATAGTGGCCCGTCGTTAGAAGAAATAGTGCTGCATTGATGTCAGTAGCAGGAATTATGCCCCATTGTTGGTGTCAGTGGGAGAAATAGTGTCTTCTATCAGTGGGAGGAAAAGTGCCCCAAGGGCAGAATGAAAGGAAGCAAAGGGCTGCATCTGGCCCCTGGGTCGTAGTTTGGAGACCACTGTTTTAGGCTTTTGTTACTGTCGATGAGTTGGTAAAAACTCACAGCTAAGCCACATTTTTACTGCTTCCAACCGCTTCCAACCACTTCCTCTTAAGCTGCAAAGGCAGTGAAAGGGGGTATACATGTGTTGTGGATCTTTGCATTGCAACGCTGCACAATTTGTGACCCATTCAACTGTTGTGGTGCATTGGTGCAGGTTTTGAGGGGTTACAGTGGCTGTAAAGGCTGAAGGTTTTTATCTTCATGCATTCTATTCCTGAAGGTAAAAACATCTTCTGTGTGCTGCCCCCCCCAGCCCCCTCAAAACTTGCCTGAGCCTGATCTCGATCCAGCACTTGAGCAGCAGCATTTCCATCTTTCTCTCTCCTCATTGGCTCAGACACAGCAGCAGGAGCCATTGGACACTCAGAATGGGGCTTGGGAGCGAACACGCAATAATGCCCCCATAGCAAGTGGCACAGCAGGGGGGAGGGGCCAGGAGCGCCAGCAGGGGATGTGAAAAGAGAAGAATCTGGGCTGCTCTGTGCAAAACCATTGGACAGAGCAGGTAAATATGACATGTTTGTAATTTTGAAAAACTAAAAGCTAAGCCTTTAATATCACTTTAAAACAAAGGAGACATAACACCTCCTCATATCCTGTCAAACGTACTCTGAAGAACGATCCACTGTGAGTTGCTCTTCAGAAGACAACGCAAGTCTATAAGAGCCCTAAAACTACTAATTCATAGCTTCACCAGGGGGACAATAGCAATGCCGAGAGAACCGCATTGATTCTTTAAAATGTATTCTACACAAAACTGCATGCCCAGCTAGAACTTCCCTATTCACAGTGTGATAATTCTGCTGTACGATTTCACTGCAGAACGAACAGCGTTGTCACCTTATTACTGGAAGCAGAAAAAAAAACAGGCCTATTAGCAGGATCAATGGGTGGGATCTACAAAATGTTCTATAGAATGCTTGTGTCGGACTGTATTATACAAGTCATTTTTTATTTTGCCCATAGCTCCACTTTCAGGCATAGCCATTGCGTCTGGGACGTTCTACCCAACCAGCAACATCAACAGCATGATTACACAACAATCAAGGCTTTACAAGTTCTCCTTACCATTTGAGGACCACATTGGCTGGTATAAAGACTTCTGAAGGGTTAGGGGTCATCTGTGCCTGGGATATGGCAAATGAAGTGGCAAAATTATAGAAGTTGTCCAACATTTTCTGAGTGAACTGGAAGGGGAAAGAGACATGTAAAAAAAATAATTCCATGGAGGAGAGAACATGCTGCAAGTGGTTGTAAACCTCTGAACTGAAAAATGAACAAAGCATATCTCTCTATAACCATCCCCAGATTTGACTCCCTACCTGACCAGGCCAATGTTTGCTATTTGGCACTGCGTTTCTTCAACTGGTAATTGCACAGTCATGCAACACTGTGCCCAAATTAAATTGATATAATTTTTTTTTCACACAAATAGAGCTTTCTTTTGGAGGTATTTGATCACCACAGTTTTCTTTTAATCTTTTATTATATAAACAAAAAAAAAAAATACTTAACATTTAATAAAAACAAAACAATATGGCGGTCAGTCTGACACTAACTTGGGAACCAGTGACACTAATACCGTCATCAGTGCTAATAATATACACTGACACTGTACCAGTGGCGCACTGACCATTTGGAAACTCGGGCACTGCCCGAGGGCCCGGGGTCAGTATAGGGCCCCATGAGATGCCCCTGGTACCTTTTTCATAGGCTTTTTTGAGTATGGGCAAGGACACAGGGGCCCCATGATCCCCTATTGCCCGGGGGCCCCATGAGTTGTCAGTCCGTCCCTGCACTGTACTAATAACACTGGCTGGGAAGGGATTAAGATCTAGGGGCAATCAAAGGGTTAACTATGTGCCTAGCAGTGATTTTTGTGTGTGCTATATGCTGCTTTTACTAAAGGATGTTCCAGTTTTTATTCCCTGCTTTGTGTTGTTTACATATACAGAGCTCTGTCCTGTCCTCTGTTTCGCCGATCAGGTCCTGGCCATCAATTTTTGGCTGGGACCTGCTGATCGGCTTGTGCTGTGACTAATCACAGAACAGCTGGGACGGCGAACACGCCCCCTACCCAGGAGGCCTAGGTCATACTAGGTATGTGATCCAGCGCAGGAGAGCCGCTTTGCTCTCACGGCAGTGCATCTAAGTGATGAGGTTGGCAAGCATTTAATATGTACTTGCCTCAAACCAAAGAACAGTGTGATTCCTACCCATTCTCTCCTTCCTCTTCTATCTTCACAAATCACTTCTGACAGGTTGTGCGGACACCACCAAATTCCAGGAGACAGGGTCTGAACTGCTAGTGTGAAAGGAGCCTTAACCAAACAAGGTTTTAAAAATAATGCATTGGCTTTGATCTCCTAAGGAGTAAGGTTGCTCTCTTTGCTAAAGACCTGCACACACGATAGGAAAATTGGATGAAAATGTCCATATAAGGAACGATTGGCCGATTATCTGATTGTTAGTATAGTGCTTTCAACAGCTGATTCCGACCGGATGAAAAGAAAAAAAAAAAAAAAAGAAGGTGCAACCTAGAAAAATGTTTATCATACGTGAACACAACGACCAATATTTACTATACTACATCGCTTTCTCTTCTACCACACTGGTACGTAGCTACGTTTGCTTTTGTCAGTTGAGAATCTTCGTACAATACCATTCTCGGGTACATCGTGATACGCACCTTCATGGAAAATCAGATTATCGTTTGACCGATTTTCTCATAGTGTGTACTAGGCTTAAGTGATTGATGGTAAATTAGTTGAAACTCTATATGGACATTTTTTGAAGGTACCTTCCAATTTTTCCTGAACTGATAAGGGATTATATACACTCACCAGCCACTTTATTAGGTGCACCTTGCTAGTGCCAAGAAAATATCCCCCACACCATTACTCCACCAGCCTGAACCGTTGATATAAAGCAGGGTGGATCCATGCTTTCATATTGTTTACGCCAAATTCTGATCCTACCATCTGAATGTTGCAGCAACCAGTCTGCCCATTATCCTTTGACCTCTGACCTCAACAAGGCATTTTCGTCCACATAACTGCTGCTTACTTATAGTTTTCTCTTTTTCAGACCATTCTCTATAAACCCTAGAGATGGTTGTGCTTGAAAATCCCAGTAGATCAGCAGTTTTTGAAATACTCAGACCAGCCCATCTGGCAACAACAACCATGCCATGTTTAAAGTCACTTAAATCCCCTTTCTGAACTTCAGCAAGTCGTCTTCACCACATCTAGATGCCTAATTGCACTGAGTTGCTGCCATGTGATTGGCTGATTAGTAATGTGTGTTACCAAGCAATTGAACAAGTGTACCTAATAATGTGGATGTTGAGTGTACAAAGACCAAAATAGTCATCGGAACATCTTCCCAGGGTTTATTCTGTAGTCACATACTGACCTGAGTAAACGAGTCCACATTTGACACTGCCGCATTGGCTACTGGAGTTTGCTGTGCCAGCTGCTCAAGTAGTTCAACCGAGATTCCTATCTGTGCCACCGAAGGGGTCTGGGGCAAATTCATGGCTCCAAATGGGTGCTGGCTGCCTTCCCCTACAATGAAAACACACAGATGTTAAAGTCCAACACTAGGTAAAAGTTTTAGTTTCTGATTTGGATAGAGTGCTATTTGGCCACTGGATTGCTTTTAGAAGTGGCGGAACATCCCCCCTATCCCCACCTTCCCTGACTCTCCTGTCCCACCGGAGATCCAAGTGTGCAGCTGGTGGTTCCGCCGGCTGACTATAGAGTTGAATGGGGACCTGAACAGCCCCTTTTAAGAGCAGGGAAGAGATAGGGAGTCTATTAGGCCTCTCAGTAAAGAGGGTCTCTCACTGCCTTTTGCTAACAGGAGATGATATTTACATTCCCTGTAATTACAATAAAAGTAAAAAAAAAAAAAATCCTAAAATATATTTTTTTTCCCCTGAAGTGCCCTAATCTCCCTGTGTTGCACAGGTAAAAACATGCATCGGTTCCGCATGCATACATAAATAGTGATCGCACCACACATGTGAGGTATCAAACCGAAGATCAAGAGCAAGAATTCAAGCGCCAGACCTGCTATGTAAATCTAAAGTGGTAACCTGTAAAGGTTTTTAAAGGGCATGCACAATTTTAAAGCGTGATATGTTTGGTATCTATTTACTCAGTGTAAGATCGTCTTTTTTATATTTTACTAAACAATTGGGTATTATATTGTGTTTTTGTGCATTAAAATTCATCAAAGTGTATTTTTTATTCAAAAATATTGTGCTTGAAAAACCGCTGCCCAAATACCGTGAGACAAAAATTGCAACACTCACCATTTTATTCTCAAGGGCCTCTGCTTTAAAAAAAAAAAAAAAATAATGTTTGGGGGTTTAAGGTAATTTCCTAGGAAAAAATACTGATTTTCACATGTAAGAAAAAAGTGTCATAAAAGGCCTGGTCTTAAAAGTGGATAAATTGAGTGGACACAGATGTGTCATCTACCTGCACTGTCCCTTGTGCAGGTTTAACCCCTATCCATCCTGGCCAGTTCTGACATTTCTCCCCTACATGTAAAAAAAACAGTATTTTTTTGCTAGAAAACTACTTAGAACCCCCAAACATACATTTTTTTTGTAGAGGCCCTAGAGAATAAAATAGTGGGTGTTGCAATTTTGATGTCACATGGCAATTTGTTTGCGAAAAATACAATTCAATGAATTTTATTGCACACAAACACTACAGGTGAAACTCAAAAAATTAGAATATCGTGAAAAAGTTCATTTATTTCAGTAATGCAACTTAAAAGGTGAAACTAATATATGAGATAGACTCATTACATGCAAAGCAAGATAGTTCAAGCCGTGATTTGTCATAATTGTGATGATTATGGCTTACAGCTCATGAAAACCCCAAATCCACAATCTCAGAAAATGAGAATATTGTGAAAAGGTGCAATATTCTCGGCTCAAAGTGTCCCACTCTAATCAGCTAATTAAGCCATAACACCTGCAAAGGGTTCCTGAGCCTTTAAATGGTCTCTCAGTCTGGTTCAGTAGGAATCACAATCATGGGAAAGACTGCAGACCTGACAGTTGTGCAGAAAACCATCATTGACACCCTCCATAAGGAGGGAAAGCCTCAAAAGGTAATTGCAAAAGAAGTTGGATGTTCCCAAAGTGCTGTATCAAAGCACATTAATAGAAAGTTGTGTGGAAGAAAAAAGGTGCGCAAGCAGCAGGCAGGACCACAGCCTGGAGAGGATTGTCAGGAAAAGGTCATTCAAAAGTGTTGGGGACTTTCACAAGGAGTGGACTGAGGCTGGAGTCAGTGCATCAAGAGCCACCACACACAGACGGATCCTGGACATGGGCTTCAAATGTCGTATTCCTCGTCAATCCGCTCCTGAACAATAAACGTCAGAAGCGTCTTACCTGGGCTAAAGAAAAACGGACCTGGTCTGTTGCTCAGTGGTCCAAAGTCCTCTTTTCTGATGAGAGCAACTTTTGCATCTCATTTGGAAACCAAGGACCCCAAGTATGGAGGAAGAATGGAGAGGCACACACTGCAAGATGCTTGAAGTCCAGTGTGAAGTTTCCACAGTCTGTGTTGATTTTGGGAGCCATGTCATCTGCTGGTGTTGGTCCACTGTGCCTCATTAGGTCCAGGGTCAACGCAGCCGTCTACCAGGAGATTTTGGAGCACTTCATGCTTCCTTCCGCAGATGAGCTTTATGGGGATGCTGACTTCATTTTCCAGCAGGACTTGGCACCTGCCCACACTGCCAAAAGCACCAAAACCACGTTCAATGACCGTGGGATTACTGTGCTTGATTGGCCAACAAACTCGCCTGACCTGAACCCCATAGAGAATCTATGGGGCATTGCCAAGAGAAAGATGAGAGACATGAGACCGAACAATGCAGAAGAGCTGAAGGCCGCTATTGAAGCATCCTGGTCTTCCATAACACCTCAGCAGTGCCACAGGCTGATAACTTCCATGCCACGCCGCATTGAGGCAGTAATTGCTGCAAAAGGGGCCCAAACCAAGTACTGAGTACATATGCATGCTTATACTTTTCAGAGGTCCGGTATTGTTCTATGTACAATCCTTGTTTTATTGATTGCATGTAATATTCTCATTTTCTGAGATTGTGGATTTGGGGTTTTCATGAGCTGTAAGCCATAATTATCACAATGATGACAAATCACAGCTTGAACTATATTGCTTTGCATGTAATGAGTCTATCTCATATATTAGTTTCACCTTTTAAGTTGCATTACTGAAATAAATGAATTTTTGCACGATATTCTAATTTTTCGACTTTCACCTGTATATAATGCCTAATTGTATGTTAAAATAACAGATGTTACTCCAAGTAAAAAGATACCCAACATGTTACGCTTTAAAATTGTGTACGTCTGTGTAACGGCACCGGTACGTAAAAATCTCCATAGGTAACACTTTAAAAGCCTTTACAGATTACCGGTGTAGAGTTACACAGAAGCTAAAATTATTGCTATCTCGCTGATGTTCACAATGATACCTCACAAGTGTGGTGCAATCACTGTTTACATATGCTTGCAGGACTTACGTATGCGTTTGCACGTAAGCAAGGGGGGGAGGAGGCACTTTTAAATTTTTATTATTTATTTTATTTGAAACTTTTTTTATACAGGTCTCGTTAATTTTTTTTTTTTCATCAACTTTATTGCTTTCACAAGGGATGAACAATATCCTTTGTGAAAGCATGGGTCATGACAGGTTGTTCTTTATAGCAAGATCTGGATCTATTAGACCCCAACTCTCTTCTCTGCCCTCTAATGCAGCCGATCAGACACAGCTCATTCTGATCGGCTGCTTTCCTGGCCGCTCATGGCCAGGTAAACAAAGAGCCGAAACTGGAAGTGACCGGTGTGAAAACTTCCATATGATTTATTGGTCTTGCATTTTTCTTCCACATATTTCTTCTTTTAACACAAAAACGCAAGAAAAGCTGATCAATGTAAAAGCAGCCTAACCTCTTTTTTTTGGTTAGAAAGTGCCGTGAAGTGACGTTTCATGCGGTTCAATTGACCACAGCATGTTGCAATGAGGTGGATTGTGGTGACAAGGATGAAGCGGATTGTGGTGGCAGTGCTGAAATAAAGTACAAAAAGGGAAAAAAAAACAAACTTTTTTTTTATCAACTTTATTGCTTTCACAAGGGATGAATAATATCCTTTGTGAAAGCATGGGTCATGACAGGTCTTCTTTATAGCGAGATCTGGATCTATTAGACGCTCTTCTCTGGCCTGCTATGCAGCCGATCAGACACAGATCATTCCGATCGGCTGCTTTCTTGGCCGGTAATGGCCAGGTAAACAAAAAGCCGAAACCGTGACTAAATCCTCGTCACTTCCAGTTTCTGGAGTCACAGACACTTTTTCTGCGCAGTACAGCTGTTGACGCCGGTTGCAGGAGTCCCGGACTCTGCAATCAGAAGGGAGAGCTCAGGAAAGGCGGTAGCGCCCACAGAAGTGATCAAGTGGCTGTTCACTTTTGCTGAGTAGGGAATCACTGGCTGAAAACTTTGATATCTGGTGGTGCAGGCTTCATCCTGGTATAACCACTTCAACCCGAGGATGTCACAGGACGTCCTATGGGCGGGCATGTGGTTAAAGAAAGATTACCTGAACTCAATCTTTAGATCAATCTTTCCTTACCAGATTTTAAGCCAGAAATTTTGAAGATGGCACTGGGCTTTTCATTGGTAATAAAGCCAAGCAGCTGCCATACAGGCATACCGCTGTGATCAGGATACGAGATGTAAACGGAGCCGCCCATCCTCTCCGGGAACGGGATGGTCCCCAGCATGAACACCACCACATGGTTGATGCTTTCATAGTCCGGCAGGTTAAAGACAAACTTATCTTCTGCTATTTGCTGGGCATCTGTCTGCACCTGAGGACAGAAAAGGAAAAAAAAATTTGGTTAAAGAGAACCTGTCATCTACACACTAGACCTGGTTGATGGGTGAAAATCCAGTTTTGTTCCTCCTTTGGAGGAACCTCCATCATGGTGTACAAGAAACATACAGCTTATAGGATGATTTTCATGAAGCAGAACAATGCCCAGGGAGAAAAATAGGCCTTACTTCCAAGCCTAAAAAATGGAAAACTTTCAGTTTCAGCCTTGGAAACCCAATCTCTAATTTTAAAAAGCCCATCATCAGGTCCCACCTGCACATAACATCCCCATAGACGTCCTCTATGGTCCTTCAGTGTGAGGGAAGCCTGCGGGACTGAGGAATAAAGTTAAGCATTACACTTATCCCTATTTGCCTGGACAAAATTAGCATTTACCCTTGCAGTTGGGTTTAAAGAGGATCTTCACACCCCCCAAAAATTAAAAGTCAGCAGCTACAAATACTGTAGCTGTTGACTTAATAAAAGGACACTTACCCGTCCAGAGGTCCTAAGCACTGGCGTCAAACTGGTGGCCCTCCAGCTGTTGCCAAACTACAAGTCCCATGAGGCATTTCAAAATTGAGAGTTACAGGCATGACTCCCAAAGACAGAGGCATGATGGGACTTGTAGTTTTGCAACAGCTGGAGGGTCGCCAGTTTGACATCCCTGTCCTACGGGAATGGCTGTGACTCCTTGTGGCTTCCCGCTGCGCATTTGTGTGGTTCTGCAGCCTTTTGGGACCTTTGACATGTTGCAGAAGGCTGCAGGCAAATAGCAGAAAGGGTAGCTGTCAAAACCAGGTATCCAGTCCCCCCAAAAAAGTGTCCAAAAGCGGTAGAGTAGTAGTAGTGAAGGCAACATTTGGAAAAAGGGACAACGTAGCTATTTAGCATATTTTGCACTTCAAGTACTTTCTGAGGTCTTTGGTTTCTACTTACACGTAACAAACTGCTATAAGGGCTTGTTCACTCCAGCACCGTACATTATTGCATGGCTGCTGCTATGTGATGTGAAGGCAATGGTGAAGGTAAGGGTTTCACGCTGATCCATGGTCAAATGTGGAAAAAAAAATGCATAAGCATTTTTACAGCGGAGCAGTGTGAAACGGCCTTAGAGCGCACCACTGCCTTCACATTGCACAGCAGTGGCCATGCGATAATGTATTATTTTTATTATTATACAGTATTTATAAAGCGCCAATGGTTCGCTCAGCGCTGTACATTACAATGGGGGACAGAACATGTGACAGAACAATACCAATACAATGCAAAACATGAGGGGATCGAGGGCCCTGCTCTTTCCAGCTTACAATCTAGGAGGGAGGGGATGGTGGTACAGGAGGAGAATGTATGCTGCTGTTTCCAATGCACAATGTGATTAAAAAAAAACAAAACACCAAAAAAGCAACCGCTGTTGAGTTCTGCCACTCAATGCGTTTTCCATTTATTTCAATGGGGAGGTGCGGTTTTTTTTTTTTTTTTTACCACATCAAACTTGCACCACAAATGCAGCTTGCAGGACCTGGAAAAAAAGCAACGGACCCGCAACTGACCAGTATGAAGAATTCCATAGGATTTATTAGTCTTGCATTTTTCTTCCACATTTCTTCTTTGAACACAAAAACGCAAGAAAAGCTGATCAATGTAAAAGCAGCATAACCTCTTTTTTTGGTTAGAAAGTGCCGCAAAGTGACGTTTCATGCGGTTCAATTGCCCTCAGCATGTTGCAATGAGGTGGATTGTGGTGAATTGGATGAAGTGGATTGTGGGGACAGTGCTGAAAAAAAACAAAAAAAGTACACTATGTGATGCGCTTCAACATACATCGCATAGCCCCTTGCCAGACCTCACACTGGATTGTGGTGAATTGGATGAAGTGGATTGTGGGGACAGTGCTAAAAAAAAAAACAAAAAAAGTACACTATGTGATGCGCTGCAACACACATCGCATAGCCCCTTGCCAGACCTCACACTGACAGATGCCCGCACAGTGACAAGGATGAAGTGGATTGTGGTGACAGTGCTGAAATAAAGTACAAAATGGGGAATTTTTTTTTTAATCAACTTTATTGCTTTCACAAGGGATGAACAATATCCTTTGTGAAAGCATAGATCGTGACAGGTCTTCTTTATAGCGAGATCTGCATCTATTAGACCCCAACTCTCTTCTCTGGCCTCCAATGCAGCCAATCAGACACAGATCATTCTGATCGGCTGCTTTCCTGGCTGCTCATGGCCAGGTAAACAAAGAGCTGGAAGTGGCCAGTGTGAAGACTTCTATAGGATTTATTGGTCTTGCACCTTTATTCCACATATTTCTTCTTTTAACACAAAAACGCCAGAAAAGCTGATCAATGTAAAAGCAGCCTAACCTCTTTTTTGGTTAGAAAGTGCCGCGAAGTGACGTTTCATGCGGTTCAATTGCCCTCAGCATGTTGCAATGAGGTGGATTGTGGTGAATTGGGTAAAGTAGATTGTGGGGACAGTGCTGAAAAAAAAAAAAATGTACACTATGGGATGCAACACACATCGCACAGCCCCTTGCCAGACCTCACACTGACAGATGCCTGCACAGTGACTGCGCTGATCAATGATAACCAGACATGGGGCCCCAGTAGTTCAAAATGCATTATGTGGTTAAAATGTTGTTATAGGTGGATGCGGGTACCATAGCATTAGGCTGTGTCTGTCTGCCTGTGCAGCCCGGCCCAAATTCTCTATTAATCACATCCCTACGTTCTGGATAAACTGCAGGATACAGCAGTTGTTGGTGGCGGCCAAGTAGCGTATGCGTTCTTGCCACCTACTGCAGTGGTGCAAGCACCTGACTGGATAGATTAGGTAGGTCCTCATATTACATAGATCTGGTAAACCTTATGGTGGCCATACATCATGTGATAAAACAGAACTGTCAAAGTCCAATTCAAAACAACAGAATCAGACACTGATTTTGCAAGAAAAAAAATGATCATAGCTGAGCAGTGAGCATCAAATTTCGATCGACATAAGCCAACTGGTTGTTGAAGAAAAAAAAAAAAAGTCAAATAATGACTTTTTTTTTTTCACGCCCTTCTGAAATCGCTTAGGATTGGTCTAACATGTAAATAAGCATGGGCGTCAAAAAAAAAACTGTCCCTGTATGATTGATTTTTTTCCTGACACAACCAATTAAATTGGATCAATTAAATTGTCATTGTCTGTCGCTCATCACTCGACCATGCCATTTACAGTCAGGTCCATAAATATTGGGATATCAACACAATTCTAACATTTTTGGCTCTATACACCACCGCAATGGATTTGAAATGAAACGAACAAGATGTGCTTTAACTGCAGACTGTCAGCTTTAATTTGAGGGTATTTACATCCAAATCAGGTGAACGGTGTAGGAATTACAACAGTTTGCATATGTGCCTTGCACTTGTTAAGGGTCCAAAAGTAATGGGACAATTGGCTTCTCAGCTGTTCCATGGCCAGGTGTGTTATTCCCTCATTATCCCAATTACAATGAGCAGATAAAAGGTCCAGAATTCATTTCAAGCGTGCTATTTGCATTTGGAATCTGTTGCTGTCAACTCTCAAGATGAGATCCAAAGAGCTGTCACTATCAGTGAAGCAAGCCATCATTAGGCTGAAAAAACAAAACAAACCCATCAGAGAGATAGCAAAAACATTAGGCGTGGCCAAAACAACTGTTTGGAACATTCTTAAAAAGAAGGAACGCACCGGAGAGCTCAGCAACACCAAAAGACCCGGAAGACCACGGAAAACAACTGTGGTGGATGACCGAAGTATTCTTTCCCTGGTGAAGAAAACACCCTTCACAACAGTTGGCCAGATCAAGAACACTCTCCAGGAGGTAGGTGTATGTGTGTCAAAGTCAACAATCAAGAGAAGACTTCACCAGAGTGAATACAGAAGGTTCACCACAAGATGGAAACCATTGGTGAGCCTCAAAAACAGGAAGGCCAGATTAGAGTTTGCCAAACGACATCTAAAAAAGCCTTCACAGTTCTGGAACAACATCCTATAGACAGATGAGACCAAAATCAACTTGTACCAGAGTGATGGGAAGAGAAGAGTATGGAGAAGGAAAGGAACTGCTCATGATCCTAAGCATACCACCTCATCAGTGAAGCGTGGTGGTGGTAGTGTCATGGCGTGGGCATGTATGGCTGCCAATGGAACTGCTTCTCTTGTATTTATTGATGATGTGACTGCTGACAAAAGCAGCAGGATGAATTCTGAAGTGTTTCGGGAATATTATCTGCTCATATTCAGCCAAATGCTTCACAACTCATTGGACGCCGCTTCACAGTGCAGATGGACAATGACCCAAAGCATACTGCAAAAGCAACCAAAGAGTTTAAGGGAAAGAAGTGGAATGTTATGCAATGGCCAAGTCAATCACCTGACATGAATCCGATTGAGCATGCATTTCACTTGCTGAAGACAAAACTGAAGGGAAAATGCCCCAAGAACAAGCAGGAACTGAAGACAGTTGCAGTAGAGGCCTGGCAGAGCATCACCAGGGATGAAACCCAGCGTCTGGTGATGTCTATGCGTTCCACACTTCAGGCTGTAATTGACTGCAAAGGATGTGCAACCAAGTATTAAAAAGTGAAAGTTTGATTTATGATTATTATTCTGTCCCATTACTTTTGGTCCTTTAACAAGTGGGAGGCACATATGCAAACTGTTGTAATTCCTACACCGTTCACCTGATTTGGATGTAAATACCCTCAAATTAAAGCTGACAGTCTGCAGTTAAAGCACATCTTGTTTGTTTCATTTCAAATCCATTGTGGTGGTGTATAGAGCCAAAAATGTTAGAATTGTGTCGATGTCCCAATATTTATGGACCTGACTGTATGTCTCATTCATTCTATGTCCATTTAAATTGTTTTGTTGAATCGGACATGGATTGCAAAGTTTTATTCCAACTTTTCTGGGGCGCTGCCTGTCAATCTCGCCCACTGAGATCAATGGGGGCCGCACCGCAACCGCAATCAAAATGCCTGGCTTGCAGTTGTGGCGCAGCCCTGCAATGTAAAATTGTGCTATATGTGGGTAGGAGGACAGTAGCTATCAAAAACGCGACACCATCCCTGATACATATATTATAGACAAAAAAATAGAAAAAGAACTCCAATATTCCAACAGAGGAGACTGGAGTGGGGGGGGGGGGGGGGTGAGTGTTACTTAGTACAAAAAAGTATAAAAACAAATATAGCTTTATTAATATAGTAAAACACACAAAATAGTTAAAAGTAATCCATATCCAAAAAGTTGTAATCAAAGTGGTACAGATGTAGAGCCTAGTGGACCAACGCGGTTCACATACATCCAGCGCTTCATCAGGATCCACATGCCCTTAGTTTACACGGATATGGAATAGAATATATTTCTAAAATAAGAAAAGAAAAATAAATAGTATACTGATATAGTTGATGTTACAGTACATTAATTCTACTACATTGCAGGGGGATAGAGGGCCATGGGTGGGGAAGAAAAAAAACAAACCCTCAACTAGGGTGGAACCGATATGAGTGCCGATACCAAGCATTTGCAGAAGTACTTGTACTGGTGCAAATGCTCCAATTCCTAAAACCAATACCTTTGCGGTGCGAATTACGCCCATACAAATCGCACTGCACAGAATTGCATGTGATTTGAACAGTATTGCGGTGCGATTCCTGGCCGAATCTCATGCAGTTTCCCTCACCGCTCCTGTGTGAACCCAGGCTTGTCATAGTGACTTCAACCTCGGTTCACACAGGAGTGGTGAGGGAAACCGCAAGAGATTCGGCCAGGAATCGCACCGCAATACTGTTCAAAATCACATGCAATTTGTTGCAGTGCAATTTGAGCCCATTCATTTTGTAAATGTATTGGTAAGTGCTTGAGTACAAGTATTGGTACTTTTACTCACCAGTATAAGACAGGTATCGGTGCATCTCTACGCTCAACCCATCACCACGTTTCACTGAATACCGATTTCGCATCAAAGTCTACGGGACGCGATTTCGCATCAAAGTCTACGGGACGCGATTTCGCATCAAAGTCTACGGGACGCGATTTCATATCAAAGTCAATAGGACGTGATTTTGCATTGAATAATCAATAATCATTATCGGCACCTTTTTTTTTTTTTCTATTGGCAAAATGCCAATAACCCTTTTGTCGGCAGCTGAAATGTTGGTGCATCACTACAATGTCGTATAATTAATGCACTGTAATGTCAAATATAAGAGATTGTTATAGATTTTTCTCTTTGTAGAAATCTATTCTGTTCCATATCCATGTAAGCTGAGGACATTTGGATCCTGATGAAGCGCTGGATGTAAGCGAAACGCGTTGGTGCACTAGGCTCTACCTCTGCACCATTCTGATTACGATTATTGTATGGACATGGATGATTAACTATGATGGACATGGATGATTTCACGTGTTTTACTGTATTAATAAAGCTATGTTTTTTGTTATACTTTTTTCTGTTAAGTAACACTCATTACATCCCCTCCCCCACTCCAGTCTCCTCTGTTGGAAAATTACGTTTCATTCTTCTATTTGTCAAAAATTGCCATTCTGCAATAAAAACAAAAAAACAAAAACAGGTGTCAGGAGATGGCAAGATCATCACATGCCAGCTGCTGCAATACCACCCTCTGAAAAGCGATCCACCATGGGGCACTTTTCAGAGGGTGGTAAGCATTTCCACCTGTGTGCAGGAGTAGTAAACGTCAATATTGCTCAGGGCACCCCCCAGCCGCTTTCAGTGTCTTGTAGAGTTTTCGGGCTTATTCACATGTGGGGGGGGGGGGGGGTAAAGACAAGCGGTTGAGCTGCTCTTTTGCTGCTCCCCCAACCGCTGCCCCCTCTAGCTGTACAGGCAGTGGCCTGGGGTGTACAAATGACAGCAGCAGGAATGACGCCCCCCTTGTGAACAGACACGCCCTGTGCTGGTTCAAGGTGCCAATGCTGGCGGCGATGTAACGCCTCCTCACCGCCTTCGCGTTCAGATCGCTCTTCAAAGCCCAAAGAAAGTGTGAATGAGTCTTCCCGGCTGCGGTCACCAAACCACAAGTACCAAGCGGTGTGGTCCAGTGCAGTTTGCATCTCTGGTGGGGAACCATTGAGACTGTCCTTGTCCTCCCCAAGGACTTGTATTGTACTACCCCTCCCCCTGAGAGGACACATTACACACACAGCTGTCACCTGTCACTCACCAGCCTGCCAGCCACCAGGCAGCCGAACATGTCTGCTCCCCAGCCCTGTGTGCCTCCTGCCGGGGCTGTGCCAGCTCCCTCTCCCCGCACTCTCACTCAACACACACCGATACCGGCCAGAAACTTCCAGAATCCCTCTGATTAGGCGAGCAAAAACAAAGCGCGCCCCGCCCACCCCCTGACCCCGGCGCCGCCATGATGGAAGCGGGAAGGAGAGTTGCGTGCCAATAGGCGAGCGAGCCGCTTCCTGTCACCGCCCTCTTTACCGCGCCTGACCCCGCAGACCTGCGTGGTGACGTATCCTTCACGGAACCGGCCATCTTAGAAAAGGGAAAAGCCACCTGTCAAATGTGAATGAATGGGTCTAGTCATGTCAGAGCAGTTAATAGAACCTGTCATCAGTGAAGCTCATTCTGTTTATTTCAGATGTAAAAGAGAAAAAGAAAAGCAGTGCTAAGTTCCCTAATATATAGCCATTGTTATGTGCATCAAGTCTTACAGTGTTACTAAATATCAGTCTGTGCAGTATATGCAGTAAAGCGTGCTTGTTATACTCACTGTGGAACCTAAGGGGTTAATCATCCGCATTGTATAAAAAGGATATTTGATCCTGTCTTCACTGATCCTCCCCTTATTCTGTCCCCAATCTATCTGCTGATAGAACAGAGCCTTGGGGAAAGCTGCACATGCTCAGTTTGCTATGTATTGCTAGAGAGTTTTAGTTTCCTTGGGAGAGTGCATGTGATCAGCACAGGGCCAATCAGCACTGTCCAGACAGAGGTCAGGGGTTATGCAGCCTCATAGGACAATAAGGGGAGAAGGAAAACTAGTCCTACAAGCTTTAACCAGTGCTCAGCTGGACACTGATAGAAGTCACAAGACATATATATTGCTGAAGAGAAAAGGTATTTTGCAATTTATATTTGCTAACATAATTGCACGCCCATGTTGTGTGTACTGTGGGAGACCAGATATAGTGAATGCAGGGTCCAGAGAGACCAGTTATAGTGAATGCTGGGTCCTGGGAGACCAAATATAGTGAATGCAGGGTCCTGGGAGATCAAATATAGTGAATGCAGGGTCATGGGAGATCATATATAGTGAATGCAGGGTACGGGGAGACCAGATATAGTGAATGCAGGGTCCTGGGAGATCAAATATAGTGAATGCAGGGTACGGGGAGACCAGATATAGTGAATGCAGGGTCCTGGGAGACCAAATATAGTGAATGCAGGGTCCTGGGAGATCACATATAGTGAATGCAGGGTACGGGGAGACCAGATATAGTGAATGCAGGGTTCGGGGAGACCAAATATAGTGAATGCAGGGTCCTGGGAGATCAGATATAGAGAATGCAGGGTCCAGGGAGAGCAGATATAGTGAATGCAGGGTCCTAAGAGACAACATATAGTGAATGCAGGGTCCGGGGAGACCAGATATAGTGAATGCAGGGTCTTGGGCAATCAGATATAGTGAATGCAGGGTTCTGGGAGATCACACATAGTGAATGCAGGGTACGGGGAGACCAGATATAGTGAATGCAGGGTCCTGAGAGACAACATATAATGAATGCAGGGTCCGGGGAGACCAGATATAGTGAATGCAGGGTCTTGGGCGATCAGATATAGTGAATGCAGAGTCCTGGGAGATCAGATATAGAGAATTCAGGGTCCGGGGAGAGCAGATATAGTGAATGCAGGGTCCTGGGAGACCAGATATAGTGAATGCAGGGTCCGGGGAGACCAGTTATAGTGAGTGCAGGGTCCGGGCAGACCAGATATAGTGCATGCAGGGTTTTGGGAGACCAGATATAGTGAATGCTGGGTCCTGGGAGACCAGATATAGAGAATGCAGGGTCCAGGGAGACTAGAGATAGTGAATGCAGGGTCCTTGGTTTAATAAAACTTTAACCCCTTGATGCTGAGCGGCCGCATATTTGCGTACCATTTGAAAATACATATGTGCTGAGAGCGCACGCCCTGCGCGCTCCCAGCATGTATTTCTGTGACTCACGGGGCCAGTTATCTCTATTCAATTGTCGACAATGCATTGTGACTTCTACACTCTGACCTAATGTCACTAGTACTGACATTGCATGGTAAGGCACCATTGAGACATTAGGTCAGAGTGTATGGAGGAGAGAGATATGACACAGAGGTTTTTTGTATATAGAAGTCACAATGCACCTGAGTAATGCATTGTTGACAATTGAATAGAGATAATTGGCTCCATTAAGATGGCCACGCACATGCGGACTCCGGTAATATGGCGCCTGGATACCTTATATAAAGGATACCAGTGTTGTGGCGTCCAATCGATTTCCCCTGATGAAAACGCGTGACCCGGTGCCGTAACGCGTAGGGGGGGGGCTCTTACGTACCGACGCCAGTTCGGATTCACAGCGAGTACTGACAGTGTGCTCGGGCACATTGTTGAGGCAATTTTAGAGCGATTTATGTTTTTTTGTACATGTGAGTGCGCATTGTTTCTTTTTAATAAAAGCACTTTATAAAAAGGATAAGGCACTATGTACACATTTTCTTGCATGACATCTTAACACACGGAGAGGTGGAGGCAGCATATAGACCCCTGCAGGACGAGGAGAGGAATACCTTATCCATCCACTGAGGCACAGTGCAGCCAGGAAGGAGCTTGAGAGACCCCCAGTGGGAGAAGGGTGGCAGTGCAGTCTATTCGTCAGATCCAGGAGACCTCTTCTCAGCATGGAAAATACCATTTGGTCCATATAGGACAAAAAGCGTTATTAGCCTTACTTTACAGATTGGCTATATGTGAGGTGAGCGCATATATATTTCTCAGCACAGCAAGATCTTCACGTCACATTTATTTATTTCTGCACAGCGAGATTGCAAGCACAAAGTGGACTTTGTTTTGATGATTCTATAAAATTAGTTTAATATTTTTATATGATTTCTAGCACCTTTTTAAGCACTATTTAAAACACTTTCTTAGCAATTTTTGCACTGTTGATACTACCAGTATTTATTTTGGTATTAAAGTGTATTTTGAGACATTTATACCAATAATATATCACTAAGAATTTATTTACATATACACTACTTTTATTTTCATTTTATTTGCACAGTTTTAGGAATATGTGTTTTAGTGTTGATCCACCACACTTTTAGCAATTTTTACTCATTTTTATTAATATATAAAATACCACATTTTAGCTCACAAGCACTTTATCATATATTTATCCTAATCTGACACTATACTACCCAAATCTGACACTGTTCTACCCTCATCTGACACTATACTACCCTAATCAGCCACTGTGCTACCCTGATTTGACACTATACTACCCAAATCTGACACTGTTACCCTAATCAGCCACTATGCTACCCTCATCTGACACTGTGCTACCCTAATCAGCCACTGTGCTACCCTCATCTGACACCATACTACCCTAATCTGACACTGTGTTACCCTAATCAGCCACTATACTACCCTCATCTAACACTGTGCTACCCTAATCTAACACTGTGCTACCCTGATCTGCCACTATATTACCTTAATCTGCCACTATACTACCCTGATCTGGCACTATATTGTCCTAACATGATACTATACTAATCTGACACTATGCTACCCTGATCTGGCACTATACAACCTACATGATACCATACTTCCCTGATCTGCCACTATACTTCCCTAATCTGCCACTATGCTACCCTGATCTGACACTATACTACCTTAGTCTGATACTATACTACCCTGATCTGCCACCATATTACCCTAATCTGCCACTATACTACCCTAGTCTGATACTATACTACCCTACTCTGATACTATACTACCTTGATCTGACACTATACTACCCTAGTCTGATACTATACTACCCTGATCTGACACTGTGCTACCCTAATCTGTCACTATACTGCCCTAACATGATACTATACTACCCCAATCTGACACTTTGCTACCCTACATGATACCATATTTACCTAATCTGTCACTATGATGCACTAATCTGACAATATACTTCCCTAATCTGTCACTACACTGCCTTAGTCTGACACTATACTGATCTCAACTATCTGTGTGAGGGCAGAGGAGGAGGAGCTCTGCTGCTTGTGCCCAGGCTGTGTGCAGTGCAGAGATGGGAGGAGATCTTCTAAGAGTCCTGTCCTCTGCCCCGCCAGCAGAGACCCCAGTCCTCCGCCCGCCAGCAGAGACCCCAGTCCTCCGCCCGCCAGCAGAGACCCCAGTCCTCCGCGCTGCCAGCAGTGACCCCTGTCCTCCGCCCCGCCAGCAGAGACCCCAGTCCTCCGCCCCGCCAGCAGTGACCCCTGTCCTCCGCCCCGCCAGCAGAGACCCCTGTCCTCCGCCCCGCCAGCCGTGACCCCTGTCCTCCGCCCTGCCAGCCGTGACCTCTGTCCTCATGGGAAAAGCAGCATGTTCATTTGCACAAGCTTTTATTTATAGGTAAAGTTGATCCAGAGAATATCCGATTGCCTCTCGGGGGATCAGGAAGGAATTGTTTCCCCTGCAGGAGCAAATTGGATCATGCTTTGCTGGGGGTTTTTTTGCCTTCCTCTGGATCAACTGTGGGTGTAGGATTATAACTTTTTTTTTTTTTTTTTTAATGGTTGAACTGGATGGATTTTTGTCTTTTTTCAGCCAGAATAACTATGTAACAAGCTGCTGCTATACCTGCAAAAAACACAGTTAATAAAAGTCCCAGAACCTTTTCTAAAAATGCACCTCATTGAACCGCTTTGTCTGATGCGTGGAGGTGCCATTAGGTATCATCAAATTGCTGAACTGCATCCTCTCCAAATGCTCTTCTCTTGATAACAAATTTTCTTTATACGGGAAATTTCCTGCAGTGTTTTGAACTGGAGGGAGGCAATAGCCAAATGTAGGGATGAGCAGTTATGGTGTATTCTATTTAGTGGACGGTGAATCGGAGTGATCGTTCTGATACGGTCTTGGCTTCTCATCTCCAGGGTCATTCGATCTTTGCTAGTGGAAGTCCATTCTCCAGTGGAAGTTCATTCTCCAAAGTGACCCTACCATGTGTCTATGTATTCCCGGTGGTGGCTCATCACTTGTGGTGTCCAACATATCACAGAAAACCTTTTTCTCACCATGGCGAGGGTAGGTGACGCTCTTTCCCGTGAATGATACCCAAATCACATGCCCACTAAATAAAAAAAAAATTGAAGTAACAAGTGTAATGGATGGTCTACGCTGGAAATTGAAGTAATAATTGGTGGACGGTTTGGGGCGAGTCCTTGGGCGACATGTTTGTTCTCTCTCCTTATTCTCTTTTCCCATTTCTCTATTTTGGAATTGATGTTCCTTACATTGCTCTATGCCAGGGCTCTCCAAACATTTCTGCACAAGAGCCACATCATATATTTTACAGATATTTGTGGGCTGAAAAAGTCCCCATTAAATCTGAAGCACCTCTTACTTCAGTGACCCCATCAAGGTTGCCCTTAGATTAAAGTTATCCTTTAGATCAGGACCCCCATCAAAGTCTGTGCTATCTGTGCACTGTGAGGATACACCCTAGATGTGGGCTAGATAAAATCTTGTAGGGAGCTGGATGTGGACCCTGGGCTCTAGTTTGGAGACCCCTGCGCTATGCAAACTACAACCCCTGGAAAAAAGTATGGAATCACCACTCTTGGAAAATGTTCAATTGCTTAACTGTGTAGAAAAAAGAATCACAGACAAGCCTCAAAACTATTTTCATGTAACAATCCAATCTTCTGCCTTTAACCACTTGCCGTCCAGCAGCTATATATAAAAAGGGCCAGACAGTGGCAGTCCAGGGGCGGGCTGCCGTTTATAAACGGCACCTGCCATTTTGGACTGTGCACGCTCCCTGGGAGCGCACAGCACTGCAATCCAGTGCCTGCTGTGTCCTCCGGACATAATGGAACACCGATCGTCGTACGGGACCTCTGTGCGAGGTCCCGATCATGTGATAACTGATTGACCAATCAGTGAGCACATGCAGAGTAGTAAGCAAGATGTTACTTCTGACATCATTGCTTACTACGTGTGGAATCTGTGAATGATCACAGAGGTCACATGGTACAAGGCTATTCACAACAGCCTTGTACCATGTGACAAGCTGTGACCAATCACAGGTCACACTGTATTTCTCAATGGCTGCAAGAATGCAGCCAGAGAGAAGGAGAAATGATTGCTTTTACAGCCTTTAGGGGCGTAAAAGCAATCCGTGTAAAAAAAAAAAAAAAAATCTTCATCACCCCTCACAAATATTACAGTGTATTGCTACGGTGACAGTATGTAAAAAAAAAAACATAGATAATAATATAAAAAAATAAAGTAAAAATGTAAAAAAATTTTTTTTTTAATTATAATTTTTGGTTATAAACTAATTTGGGCTTTTTTTTACTAAAAAGATGACTGAATAAATCTTGCTCAAGATTTATGATGAAATATTATTTATTTGCAAAATTTTATAAGAAAATTTTTTTTTCAAAAGTTTTGGACTTTTTCATTTATATTTATGAAATCTGTGAATGATCACAGAGGTCACATGGTACAAGGCTATTCACAACAGCCCAGTACCATGTGACAAGCTGTGGCCAATCACAGCACTCACAGTATTTCTCAATGGCTGTAAGAATCCAGAGAGAAGGCGAAATGATTGCTTTTATAGCCTTTATGTGTGTAAAAGCAATTAGTGTGAAAAAAAAAAAAATCACCTGGCACAAGTAGTTCAGTGTTACTATGGTGACACTGTACTGGTAGGGTGACAATATGTTAAAAAAAAACAAAAATACAAATATAAAAAAAAATAAAAATGAAAAAAAAAAATTTAGAAAAATTATAATTTTTGGTAATAAACTAATTTGTGTTTTTTTTTTTTTTTACTAAAAAGATAACTTAATAAATTTTGGCCAAGATTTATGAAGAAAGATTATTTATTTGCCAAATTTTAGAATTCTTTCAACATTTTTGGACTTTTTCATTTATATAGCAAAAAAATAAAAATCCCAGTGTTGAATAAATACCATCAAAATAAAGTTTTATCTGTCTCAAAAAAATGCTAAAAAATTAATATGGGTACAGTGTTGCATGACCGCGCAATTGTCAAAGTCTGATAGCGCTGAAAGTTGAAAACTGGCCTGGACAGGAAGGGGGTAAAAGTGTCCGGACACGAAGTGGTTAAGAAACACTTACAAAAAAAAAAAAAAAAAGAAAGAAAACTGTAGTCAATTGCAACTGTTTTTACTGATCAAGCAGAGGAAAATATGGAATCACTCAATTCTGATGAAAATATTATGCGAGGCCCCGATCATGTGATCACTGATTGGCCAATTTCTCAATGGCTGCAAGAATGCAGCCAGAGAGACTGAGAAATGATTGCTTTTACACCCATAAAGACTGTAAAAGAAATCCGTGTAAAAAAAAAAAATTTTCATCACCCCCCACAAGTAGTACAGTGTCACTATGGTGGACACTATACTGTTAGGGTGACAGTATGTTAAAAAAAACAAAAACAAAAACTATAAAAATAAATGTAAAAAATGTTTTGAATAATTATAATTTTTGGTTATAAACAAATTTGGGTTATTTATTCTTTTACTAAAAAGATAGATGAATACATTTTGGCCCAGATTTATGAGGAAAGATTATTTATTTGCAAAATGTTATAAGAAAAAAAAAAAACACACCTTTCAAAATTTTTGGACTTTTTCATTTATATAGAAAAAAAATTTAAATCCCAGTGGTGAATAAATACCACCAAAATAAAGTTTTATCTGTCTCAAAAAAATTCATATGGGTACAGTGTTGCATGACCGCACAATTGTCATTCAAAGTGTGATAGCACTGAAAGCTGAAAATTGGCCTGGGCAGGAAGGGGGTGAAAGTGTCCAGAATTGAAGTGGTTAAAAACTGCTCCAAAACCGCTTCTCAGAGGGGTTTGTGAGGCACTTTTCAGGTGTTTTCCATTGATTTCAATGGGAAGATGAGTTTTTGTGGCGTTTTTTTTAACTCACCAAACATGCCCCAAAGATGCTGCAAGCAGGAGTTTTTACACCGTACCGAAAGTGCAACGCCTCAGTGTGAAAACATACATAGATATACATTCACATACATAGGGAAGCATTTTTCTTGAGCTTTTCAGGCGCTTTTTTTAATGCAAAAACACTTCAAAAATTCCTGTGTGAAAGTAGCCTTAGGCTTCTGCTTGCAGCATCTTTGGGGCATGTTTTGGGAGTTAAAAAACAAAGACCCAAAAAAGCCTTTTCCCATTAAAACCGATGGAAAACGTCTGAAAAATACCTTAAAAATGCCTCAAAAAAGCCTCTGAGAAGCGGTTTTGGTGTACTTTGTACCGTGTACTTACCATGCTTTCTGGGGTGTTTTCAAATACCTATGCGTTTTTGCGGCGGATCAGTGTGAAAGTAGCCTTATACTCACCTCTCCTATGGACCATGTCCCCTATCTTTGCTCTGGTCAAACAGTTCAGCCCCCATCAGAATCATCAGCATTTAAAGTATAACTAAGGGCAAAACTTTTTTTTTCTTTTTAGTTTTGGACAGAGTGGAGAGGGATAAGCGCTCTGGTTAGTTTTCACTGCTGTCTGTGCCCCATTAACCTACTGATAGACAAAAAGGCAGTGGTTATATTAACGTCCCTGGCGGTATTCCCGAGTGTAGCTCGGGGTAAAGTTTCAGTACCAAAAGCGGTAACCCCCGAGCTACACTCGTGCTTACCATGCGGCGTTGCTCAGGGAGTCCCTGCAGCACTTACCTTGTCCATCGCTCCCACGATGTGTCCCCTGCAGCGTCCCCGGCCATCTCCTCCGGCCGATGCCGGCATTCAGCTTCCGTGTTCCGGTCCCTGTGACGTCGGGACGTACGGGCGCCAAAACCGGCGGCAAATTTGAAATTTTTAAAAAATGTCATTTTTTTTAAAATGATTATTACATAGTAAAACATTGCTGTTTCAATGCATTTCACATACATTTTGTCCATACTGCTTTGTCCTGTGCCCTGCCTGCATTTTGACTGTTCTTTCTACCTGGAAACTGAGAAACGTCCATGGCGTCCAAAAAGCGTCCCTTTACGTCAAAAGCGGTTTTAGACCAGCTAGAGAACAGCGATAGTAAATCAGAACCACTTGCAGAATTGAGTGATAATGATTCGTGGGGAAATTCGTCATCAGACACTGAAAATGATTTTGCGACTTTGCTCAGTGATGTGCGAACTTGGCGCTATATTTCAAATTTCAGTGTTTTTGGTTTGATTATATTATTGAATTAAATTTATTATTATATTATTTTTTATGATTATTTATTAAATTATAAATTATGATTTCGTGTTTCAAATTTTATCATACCCGGGATGTTTACTAGACTCTTGTTCGGACAGATTTCAGTGAGTTATTCCTAAAAATTACAGGCCTACAATAAAAAACTACATATTTCCATGCAAAAAAAATGGTACCGCTTTCAGCACAAAAAAATCGGAAATAATCAGACCGCCGTGGAGGTTAAAGAGATTCACCCCTTCTATTTGTTCTGGTTACCATTATTAAAAATGAATGTAAAGAAAATCCTAAATTTTGGGTTGTACCCAGAAAGAAAACATAGGGGAAGTTTACCAATGGGGACACTAGTTCTGGTGACCTGGGGGTCCCCAAGGCTATGGGACAGGAAGTGAAGGTAAATCTCACAAATTACAAAAAAAAAAGTTTTGCCTATATTTCTACTTTATTACTCAGGGAGTGTCCCCTGCCACATGCAATGGTTCTGTCCTCCAGCCACTATAGCAGTAGGACATAGCAGTAATGTAGGTGTCAGTGGATGAGACCACAGTGCATGGTGGGGGACACTGGTATTCAACACTCCCAAAGTATTGAACGATGAAGATTCTAGTGATGGCTTCAGTGCTTTAAGAGAGGGGACATGGTCCATAGGGGAGGGAAGTAGAACGCTTTTTCCTTTGCAGGAAATTACTTTTTGAATCGTTTAAAATTGTTTGTGGCCATGACCACATCATGTTAAACGAAGCGGGTGTCAGGAGGTGGCAGTAGCGGTTCCAATACGCATGCCAGACGCTGCTGTACCACCATCTGAAATTCAATCCACTGCAGATCAGTTTTCAGAGGGCAGTAAGTTTACCATTTTAAACAGCAAGTAGGGATCTTTGAGACAAGAAGTAAACAGCTTAACTAAAAAAAAACAAAAAAAACTGTACTAATAAAAACATTTACGTTACCATTGCTGACCTCCTTTTCAGAAGGTTTTTTGGCTGGCTGTCTCTTCTTTGGCTTCAGTACTTTGAATTAAAATCCTGGCCATGTATGCAGATCCATAGTGTAAGGGCTAATTCACACTATATCCAGTGACAAACATTTTACTGCATGATAAAATGTCTGTCACCGCAGGCAGGGGTGTATTTACCACAAGGCAAACAAGGCATTTGCCTAGGGCGGCATTTTTCAGGGAGGCAGCACCGCCCCCCCGGAAGAAGGGACAGAAGAAGGGACACATGCGGCATGGGGACCAGGCGGGATCTGAGAGAGGTTGCGGGTTGCTTGATGGTGTATGGAAAGCCCGACTCTTGCTCCCGAGATGTCCGGAGCTGTGAAGGTGTGTCTTTCTTGCAGGGGGGGGAGGGGGGGGATGTTACTGGAAGGCTCTCTCAGGTGGAGAGTGGGCAGGTGTGTTGTTGGTCAAAGTCAGGCTCTCTCCATGGGGGGGGGACGCTCAATTTTTGTGCTGTCTAGGGCAGCACAAAACGTAAATACACCACTGACCACATGGACACACAGGAAACAATTGTTTTTTTTGTGTTCCATATACATTTTATCACAGCCAAATTGCACAGCAATGAACAGCAATGCAGTGCATCAAACTGCTGTACATTGCCGCAAATTAAGTTTGTGTTTTGTACACTTCAAATAAAGTTTGTACAAAAAAAAAAAAAAAGCTGTGTGCTGCACTGTATTATGCATCACACTGCATCCTACTGCAACCGGGAATGGAGAGATGCTGCAACGGTGCAGCGTCGCGGTAGGTCTCCGTTCCAGTGCAAATTCACAATAAACTTTATTGGGTACATACTGGTTTTGGGTCAGTTACTTAGAAGAATTCAGTCTGCCAATTCATTCATTCATTTCCTATATGGCTCGATAGACAGACCTGCAGTTTTTCTCTAGTGCCTCTTAAAATCAGATTTCAGGGAGGCTGTTACCCACTAAAGGCCAAGTTCACCTTTTCAGATGGAATTTAACTTTTCATAATAAATAGAAGTCTTTTTTAATGTCTCTTCTGCCCAAGCCATCCCGATGTGCTTCTTTCTCACTTACCTAGTCCATGGCAGCTTTCACTCTTCACCTCTCTGTTCAAAATTTAAAAAAATACATTCCGAGCCCAAAACTTCCTGTAGCATCATGTGACCAGCCAGGAAACTTCATATCCCATCATGCACTGCCTTACTGCAATGGTGAGTAGGGTGTGTTTACCTCTCTGGACCACACCTCCCTTATTTCTATACCACCTCTTTTTGTATTTCCACACAGTTTCCGACTTCTTCCTATAAGATGACCATACACTATACAATATAATTATACAATCCTCTTTAGATTTAACATTAACTAGTGCAAGGGCCTGCCTGTTTTGATAAAAATGTAATAGATTAACCAGGTGGATCCTCTGATTACATAGTTTGGGAATATCTAAAGGAAATTGTATAGAGATTGTACAAGATTGCATAGTGTATGGCCAGCTTTAAACAAGTACATAGAAGGGAGATGGAGACACTCAGTTGTCACTGTTGTGTAAACACCCCAATTCACTTTCAGGCCCCATTCACACCTAGTGGAGTGGAAGTGCACATTATTTGGCTTGTTTTTCCCCCAACACACATAGGCCAGCCCATTGATTTCAATGGCAAAGTAGCTCATGGGACATTTTGGCATGTTGCGGTTTGCACAGGGGCGGTCTGACTATTTGGGAACTCGGGCACTGCCCGAGGGCCCGGGGTCAGTAGGGGGACCCATGAGATGCCCCTGGTACCTTTCATAGGCTTTTTTGGGTGTGAATTGAGTGTGGGTGAGGACACAGGGGCCCCATGATCCCCTATTGCCCGGGGGCCTCATGAGTTGTCAGTCCGCCCCTAGGTTTGCATGTTTTTTACTGTGCATTTTGACACATTTGTTGTGCTTTGTTTTCATGCTGAAAAATGTGTTTGCTTCTGCTTTTGTGCTGCCATTAACAATTATTGGTACCGAAAGCCTGACTAGTTCATTTTAGGTGATGAAAGGTGGCCATGCACTATACAATCTGATTGTACAATCTTCTTTAGATTTACCAAAACAATATAAAAAGGACACACCTACCTATCCAGTCCCTCTGTATCCAATCAGGCAGGCCCTTGCACTATATAGTTGATGGTAGATCTAAAGGAGATTGTACAGTTGGATTGTATAGTATATGGTGAGCTTTACAGACTTCCAGAGACACACTTTTCCCGTTTTCAGTACTATAGCTCTGCTCCACATTGGTAGAGTGTACCGGAGCTGAGCTCTCACATAACTTCCTAGTAAATGACCTATGTAAGATGAAGATGATTGTACAAAACAACGGACCAGCAGAGGGAGACACTTGCTGTGGGCGGGAGCAATCTCCCGGAGGGGGAGGTCAGGTGTAGGATGTGTGTTAATGAGTTCAGCCACTGAAGTACTTTCTTCTAATGGTTTTCATGTCCCAAAGGACAGATACCAGGAAGTCATGGAGGAGTTTTCTATAGGAGAAACTAGAGGCCGAGGTAATGCCTGCCCTAGAATACAGGGAAAGTATAAACATATCGTATGTTACAGTTACAATCCAAACATAATGAACACTGATCAGGACTGCAGACAGAAAGGATTAAAGGATCTTTTTGCAGGTATAAAAATGTGCATTTAATATTTTTTTTTACATTGAAGCCTATAAAGCATTGCACCCCGGATCAGCAGATCACAGGTGCAATATCAGGATCCTGCAGACTCTCATTCAGCTGTATGTACCTAACATACAGGCAGATGGTTACTGAACTGCAGGAAGAATCAATGAGCTATGAGAGTGCTCACCAGCACCCTCACAGTTCATTGAGAACTAAAAGCCACCTGTCTCAAAGGCAGAAGGTACTTGTAGTTCATTAATACACAAATTCTAAGAATGAATGACGTGACCATGTTGGCGGAGCTCCACACGGCCACGCTGTTTTTGAATTTTGACAGTGGGTGCAGGGAGAGGAAACCCCATCTATTGGCACAATGAGGAATTGGGGGGAGTGTGGGCAAGTGCACTTTGGTAACTTGTTACATGCTAAATATAGGTGTAACATGTTACCAGTGTTGTATTTAGGTTTTGTGCTGCCATAGGCAACACACAAAACGTCTGCCACCACAGACTCTGACCAACACAACCCCCCTCCTGCGGAAAGAGCCTGACATTGACCAACAACATCCCTGCCCCCACCTGGAAGAGACTTCCACTACCCCCCCTTCCCCCCGGCGATAGAGAGATGCTCATCTTCACAGCTCCGAACATCCCCGGGAACGAGAGTCAGGCTCTACATACATCATGAAGCAGCCCGCAGCCTCCCTCGGATCCCACCTGATTCCCATGGCGCGCGCGTCCCTTCTTTCATTCCTTCTTCTGGGGGGAGGTGCTGCCCCCCTAAAAAAAAATACCACCCTAGGCAAGTGCCTTGTTTGCCTTGTGGTAAATACGCCCTTGCATGTTGCGAAGAATTAACTTATCCTTTAAGACGCTATCACACAATCCAATGATCAGTATAAGATATTAGAACTGTAAGACACAACACAAAATATCATCTAAAACAAGCAGATTTATTGTAAAAGGAGTTCCAGGTATAAAAGTTCCCGGGTGGTCCTAGTATAGAACAGAAACATACATTCACATAACAAGTCAGTGCATATACATTATAACTCACAACAGCTCCTGACATTGGCTGTACAGCAATGAAGCAGATCACGTTTACATTGGTATATGAGCCACTAAAATATTTACCTCTTTTTTACTGAAAGGATACATTATACATAAACACTGAAAAGTTCTTATTTTCTGCACAGTGAGCTTACAATCTAATCTGAGCATCTCTCGGCAAGGTGCAATTAAAGGACAAACCCATTTTCTTAGCTTTGGATAGATCTGGGAATGGATAAAACCCCTGTCATTTTTTGATATTGGTGCTCACGGAGGAGATTTACCTGCAGGTGCAACAGAAAATGAAAAAAAGATCTCCAAACAATGAAATTCACATCTTGGAGAGTTCTCATAGGAATAGAGGTCCCAATTTGAAGATTTTCCCCTACTCCTTACTCTCACGAAACTCAAAATGTTTGGATTTATCTTCCCTTTCTGTCTTGTTGACAACGGTCCCTAGTATAAAGAGGGGAGAAATCTCCCAGTGGGGACACAAACAGCAATAAAAATTTGGCACTCTATCCAAAATGTAAAAAAATGTTATGCCTTTGCATACACTTTAAAGTGGAATTCCACTCACCCTGTCAATAAAATAAAAGCTGTAGCTGCTGACTTTAAAAAAACAGCCACTTACCTGTCCCTCAGTCCCGTGGTGTGTCCCCTCAGCCAGTTTCACCGGCTGTCCTGGATTCCAGGAGACCGGCATCTTCAGTGTGGGCACCCGGCTGTGATAGCTTGCGGCTTCACAGCCGGATACCCACTGCGCATGTGCGAGTAGCGCTGCGCTTCGTGAATGGTCCTGTAGTCTTCTGGGACCTGCCACGTGTCCCAAAAGACTACAGGTAGGGAGGACACCTTTTGTTTCCAATGGCCTAGGCAATTGGACCGGATATGGGATTGGGTACCTGTTAAATTTGGGTACCCGCTCCCCCACCCGCCCCTAGAAGGTGCCAATCCTTAATGGGAAGCGGGGGAGCAGTCCTTAAAGCGGAACTTCCCCTTTTGGGTGGAGCTCCACTTTAAGGTGTTAGTCTCCAAGACTCAAGTCCTCACCTGAGACAAAAATAACTAAGGTCGTACTCTGTACCTAGGGTTCCCAGCTCTGCCCAAATTGGCAGCCATCTTGACTCAAACAATGGTCTTGTACACATGTGCTTCAGCTTGTATATGAACTGTGTGAACACAAAGCTTTTACAGAGCATTTTCAGAACTTTCAGCAAGTCTGCAGAAGCCTTTAAAAAGTCCATTCAGTTCTAGTTTGGCTTGGTTAACCACAGATCTTAATGGGTATGCTGACTGACACTTTAAACAATTAAGCTTTGGCACTACCTGATGCTTATTAAAAGCCCACTAACAGCTTGTTAAAAGACAACCAGCAATTCCACTAAGATCTATGTTTAATATCCCCATACTGGAAATGAAGAGTTATTTATAATCTTCAACAAAGCTGCTCAAAGCTTGCCAAGAGCTCTTCAAAAGCTTCTTGTACAGACAGCTTACATACAAGCTAAATCCTATGTGTACATGTCCTACCGGCTTTTATTTCCACATTACGCAAAAAGAAGTATATATCAGGAGATGCGAGACGTAATAATTTGTCAATCAGGACCCTAAAAATGGGTTGGTCCAGTCAATGCCATTTGACCGTTACAGTTACCAACCAAAACTGGGACTGCAATATGCTGAATATTCCACGTAAAACATACCGGATCTGATTTCTTGAAGTGTCTAAAAAAGCTGTGCCTGTGGTCACCAGCAACCAATGAAATGCTCCATTTCATGCGAGATGCAATACTTAATAATTTGTCAATCAGGACCCTAAAGATTGGTTGGTCCAGTCAATGCCATTTGACCGTTACAGTTACCAACCAAAACTGGGACTGCAATATGCTGAATATTCCAAGTAAAACATACCAGATCTGATTTCTTAAAGTGTCTAAAAAAGCTGTGCCTGTGGTCACCAGCAACCAATTAAATGCTCCATTTCATAAATTTAGTGCAGGCAATACAGGAATGAATAGAAATGGTCATTGGTTAGATGAAGGTTCTTTTGCTTCTGGACATTTTGAAAAATACATTTGTCTATATCTCAAAGGCCAAGATCACTCAAAACTGATGCAGTATCTTACTTTCAGGGTAAAATGTGTTGGCTGAAACACCCACTGGTTTTCATTGTCCTCCAAACCATGGACCTTGTAAAGCATACAGGCCAAACCCTGTGTCTTCTATGGTGGGATTCCCATAATCTAAAATAAATGAATGACTGTAGTATCAAGAAACAAGAGTACAAAGCGGAAATTTTGCAACTGGAGTCCTCGCAGACTGGATGTCTCTGCTTTCATTTAGAGTGAAACTGAACTCAGAAAAGGGAATTTGATATGGTATACAAAACATTTAAAAATTGTAATTGTGTCCAAGCAGTACCTTTTACGTGGAATTCCTCCTGAAAAATAGTAGTGCATTTTCAGGTATGTGTGTAAGGGCACCTAAGCACTCTTGTGCCTACAACCTCATAGCTATACATCTGCAGTTTGAGATATAAGGCACTGCTGCCACTGACTGCTAGTCTTGTGAGATTTAGTGATCTCATGATTGTGTTGCTCACTGTTCTTGCCCAAGGCTCTGACATGAGGAAGTAAAGCCCTACCTCTACCACACAGAGACAAAGTACAGAACAGGACATTGTAAATCAGTAATGGGGAAAGATCATTGAGAATGAAACCACATGTAATACTGGGGGCAAGTCCTTTGCCCTCATGTCTCCATTTTGTCCCTGTAAAATTTGGATGGATTTGTCCATAAAGTATACTTGATCTGGGCTGACTAATTTCTAAAACAGCAACAGTGTTGAAGTTGGGTGTTGGGTGTCTTCTGGCATTTGACAGTTGAGTAATGGGGGGGGCAGGAAAGGCAAGGTGTAATCCCATAAGTAGGCAGAAGACAAAGCTAATGCCCTACGTACAGGCTGGCCCTAGAGTCCAAGCACCTCCACAGGTAAAGGAAGGATTTGAAAACATTTGCTGCCACCACAAGGTCCCTTGCACTTCGATACTTCTGTTAGCTTAGATCCCTTTTAACCAGCCGTAAATATTCTATAATAAATAACACAGGTCATACTAGCTAGTAAAATGACCACCCAGCTGAAGTCAAAGCTGAACATTCTTACCGTAACTACCCACATCCATCTTGAAGGTGTGGTGACACAAATTTCGTTATAGGTGGTTGTTTCGGACTGTCATTTCTGTATATTATAAAATCCAACTAAGCAGGGATAAAATAATTCTACAATAAAAACTTAAAACCTTTAAACACCCAGGGAAGTTGCAAACCTATAGCTCAAAACCTGGCCTGTCATAATGCCCATAGTTGCATTTGATATCAATATGGGCGACATCTGCTCAAGTGAGATATATTGCACATAATGCTATGCCTTGCCATGAGTTAGCTTAGTGGTTCCAAAGTATTGGGGTTTTGGAGCTTGGGAGTTGGAGAAGTAGGGTTTGAGGATCACCATGGACTGAATAACAAGTATTGGTAAAGAAGAGGTTTAATTTCCTCCTCTACTGAGGTTTCGTTTAAGCATCACCAGAGAGTTAGAGGACAAGACACAATGATTAGTACTTTCCACTGTACATATGCAAAGCCTTTCTGTAAATTGGGACAGTTTCAGGGCAATGTACAGAATGCATCTCTGTCACCAGTTTAAGGTCTATTGTTCTAGTCTTCGGGAAGACATCTAGGCAAGGCTGAGTACAGCATGTATTACATTCATTCTATTCTTAATTCATCTGCTTGGTGGTTTATGGATTGTCATAATCAAACATCAGGAAGCTTTGCTATAAGTTTGCTTGTCTTGAATGACACTCCCAGAGTGTTTTATAGTGCATTTGTAGAAAGAAGACACATACTACAGGCTACACATCTTGGATTTGCATAGCCTCCTCGGGCCACCGGTAGTTGTCGATGGCAAAGGAATCATAGTCAGGACTGTAGATGATAGCTTTCACAAAGGCCTCTTTGTCCTCAGGTTCTGGATACCAGGATGCCAGGTTGTTTCTGTAAGCATAGTCAACGATCTAAACAAAAAGGAAAACACACATTTGGACTTAAGTGCAAAGAATAATATCTGTGTTTCGAGTGGAATAATGAAGGACCATTCCACGCAGGGCGGACTCCGTTCCGCTCAGCAGGTAATCAGCTTACAGATCTGCTGACTGGAGCAGTGTGTATGGATAATACATCTGTGCCTACTCTGTTTATGTCGAGTGGACATGGACTTCTATGTGTGTTTGCACCTGTCTACCCTCCAATACACCTAAGCAGTAGAGTACGGAACCCTTTCTTTTTCTTTCTTTGGCAGTCTGGATCGGATTGGAGGTAAATAAATAGAACACAAGTCTGTTTACACCTGCTTGTCCATAGAATTGAATGGACCTTCCAATTAGGTCTGCCTGAAAAACTGTCAGACATGATCAAAACCATTGTGTGAAAGGGGCCCAACTCTGTCTAGTTTTTACAGGTTCTTCATTGGTTAAATTCCAGGTTACACCACAAGGACAATATTATGTGTTCACTGCTCCAAATTTGAGATCTGATGTTTTCATTTACTGCTACAACATACAAAGACATGTTAGACAATTGTGCGCTTCAGACCTTGTGTTTAACAGTTTGCTGAAGGCTCTTTTTCTGTTCCAGCATGACTGTACCCCTGTGGACACAGCCAGCTCCATAAAGACATGCAGCAACCATTAAGACAAGGTTGCACACCCATGACTTCACACCATAGTTTATTCCACCAGCTGGATTTTTTTTTTTGCGATGAAAGTAATCAATCACTTTGTTTCTAAAAGTGGAAAGCCTCTAATGCAGCCTTTATCAACCAAAGTTATGTAGAACCCCTGGGTTTCTCCAAAAGTTGCTAGGGGATCTTTGAGAAATTAGACGTTTCTTCTATACAACTGGTAACTGCTGATACTAATGATTTTTTTAGCCATCTGCAGGGGCTAAACCACCAGTGTAAGTAGTATTCTTCCCACTAACAACCAGTGCAATGGGGCTCTTTTCCCCACTCACCATTATTTCTAAGGGGGACTTTCATCACTGACCATCAATGTAAGGGAGCTCTTCAATGTCCACCCATGTAGGGGGGCATTTTACCATAAACCACCAATCTGAGGGATCACTACAATTTTCTTTTCAGGCCATTATGTTCACACTAATGCATCATGTACATTAAGTAAATATTAACAAGGGTTATTATCAAGACCTGAAAGTTATTCAAGAGTTCCTCCATGATCAAAAGTTTTGGAAAGGCTGCTCTAGTGAACAGATATCGAACCTGAGAATAACAATAGTGCTAATACAAGGACTGAATATTACCAAAGTCAGGCCATTTCAGACCTGGTCGGCTGGTAATTAGCTTGGTGATTGCTGCTGTATGTTGCAGAGACTGGGAATTATAAAGATATCCAGCTCAGCACTGACAATCTTTATCTGTTAGATTCAGCAGTTGTGTTTCCACAGCTGCTCGGTGGTGTGACATATGAGCTTATGTTCTCACTAGTGCCCATGAGACTGGGCCAGTACTTCTAATAAATGGATTAGAAGTATCAGTAGCAGTTATTACTGAATGGTGGTCAATTCTGCTTGGAATATAAAAGCAGAATTGTAGCCAAAATATTGTTTTCTAGTTTCATACACTGGGGAATAGTTATAAGCTCCAATAGATTTTTTTTTTTTTAATGCAAGTTGTTACCAAGACTCATATGTCTCAGCAGATAACTGCCAAACATTTACTTTTTGCTATAGTATTTTTCTTGGTTGGTAAACTGGTAATAAGAACACAAGACAACACCAGTCCAACAATTAGAGACATATCAAAGAATGTATCCACATAGTGCACACCTGCTAAGTAGACGTGGCCATACACCAGTAGAATTTCATTTGAACATTTGTTTGAAAATTCTGAAAAATCATTCTTCAGAGCATTCCATTTTGCCATCATTAAGTCAGTTAATTTTGTTCAAGAGCCCTTAAAATTTCAACCAGACCTGCTACTTGAATGGAATTTCAGACATATCAAATAGGTTTGTTTTGTGCCTTGTATGATTTTCCTAAACAAAACCCACATTTAGGCCTCATGCACACTGGCAGGAGAAAGCAGCGTTAATAATGTGCCCAAAACTGCATTTTTTCAAATGCATTCATCAAGTTTTTTGGCATTCATTCATTTAATTGGCCAGAATAGTAATTTACCCTAGTCATTTAAACAATTGAACTCTCAAGCGCTAAACACGCCTAGTGCTTAAGAACGTTTAGGCACATCGGAGCTTAAAGCGGCAAAATGCTCCTCTCCTGAACATCCTGACTCTGGGGTTTTTTTCTGCCTCTAAATGCCTATGTGTGCATGGACACATAGGCTAACACAGAGGGGCATTTGGAGACAGAAAAGTCAAATGCCCTTAAAAGTTGCGTTTTTGATGCCTAGTGTACATGAGGTCTTACAGTCAGAATTTTGTTTGTTCGAGAAAAATTTCCCTTCTTGCTCCTTAGAATTTTCTCGTTACGATGGATGAAAATGACCATTGATTTGACCCATCAATTTGACCCACTAATCATCAAGACCGCTCCGAAAATGACAATTTTCAAACAAAATTCTACCAATGTATAGCAAGCTTAAGGTAAATACAATACTACTAAACCAAATGACATAACCAAGCGGTCACAGATCAGCTTACAGAATATCTAACTTACCCAGGGAGTCCTTGGAGTTTTTCCCTATTATACAAAAGTGGTATGTTTGGACATGTTCATAATATCCTTTATAGTGACTGTAAATTGGTTCCCGTGCGGACTGCATGTCCCTACTTCCCTGCGTGTCTCGGGGCTGGGAGTCCATTAAAATGAATGGGCTCTCGTGCCCATGCAAAATCGCTGCCCGCACGGCTGAACATATATGAACCTGACCTTATGCAAAGAATGCATTAGGATAAAAAAGGTTTAGGTTTCAGAATCACTTTGACTGCTCTACTTAGAGTTTAAAGGCTGTCTGGGGATATTTCCCCTCACGTCCCGTTTTAGTGCTTGTGGAAGGGATTAGAACTTACCTTAACAGCAATTTTGAGAGACACCTCCCTGATGGTGCTAAGAGGGGGATACAACCGTCCCTCTGCTAAGTGTTCCTTGGTGACATCTTCAGCAATGGCCTAACAAGACAAAATATTATTTACATAGACCTGGATGTATCCCACATACTACTATATTTCATTTACATATGCAGTTATTCTGTAAATTCATCTTGCGCTTAACAAACTCACTCCCTTAAGTAAAAAAAAGAAAGAAAAAAAAATTATTGTTCCTCCCGCATCCTTGACCTGTTCTGATTGTATTGCTGGTCATGTGATCATATGTTAGAGCACTGGTCATGTGATCTCCAGTGATGGGAAAATGAAGATTCAGGCAAATCTGCTGATTGTGCTTGAATGGCATGGTTATGGCTGAGGTCATGTGATTAGAGTTCTGATATCTGGTCAAGTGAGCAGTGTTAGGGCTTGTGCCCATGGGCAGCTGGTAAAAGCTGGCAGTTGAACCATTGTTTTATCGCCCTCTGCTGCATCCTGCTGTAAAGCACCATGGATGAAGTGTATGTTTTGTACACTTCAAATAAAGTTTGGCCAAAAAAAAAAAAGGAAGAAAGCTGTGTAATGTGCTGAGTCGCGTACCACCCTGCCCCCTAGGGCACTCCAGGACAGACAGCTGCCTGACAGGTAAAACACTCCAGAACCTGTCCACTCTAGTGTGAACCTACCCTAAGTGTAGTCAAAATAAAAAGCCAAAAATCAACACAAGGGACATAACTTACTATTAATGCGCTGAGCCCCTTGTGCTGTTGGCTCCTGGTTTCCTTGAAATCCCCTGTGGTCATAATCTTCCAATGCTTTTTTTATTTTGACTAGACTTATGCTTTCAGGACAGCTCCATTTACAACACCAGTCTATTTTAATATCCTTGCCAAAAGTTTTTTTGTATTGATTTTCAAAAAAAAATCTTACAAACAGAAGCCTGCACAGTCATTCCTGTATACTACTCAAGATATGCAATAGACACAATTAAAATACCGATTGTTGATATGGGTTGGCAAAAATCACCACACAAGGCACAACAGAGTTAGGCACCAACAGACAAGACTCATACACTCACATTAAAAAATAAAGCAAAATACAACTGGCGATCAAGTTGTCCATCTTGCCAAAGACAGATTCAATGGATCAGAACCCATCTGCCGTGGACAATGGGTCAAGAGGTTGATTTAATAAAGACAAACAGGCTGTGCACTTTGCAAGGGAACTTAGTGAATGACCATTTATCCAATCGTCTAAAACAGTGGTTCTCAACCTTCCTAATGCTGCGACCCTTTAATACAGTTCCTCATGTTGAGGTGACCCCCAACAATAAAATTATTTTCGTTGCTACTTCATAACTGCATCAGCTCTTCTCATTCCCACAATTCAAGGCATCACACCTCCCCCATCCCCACCACACAGAGCAGCCAGCTCTCTTCACACACGGCCCGCTCTCACCTCCACACCGCCACCATCTTGGATCCGCTCTCCCCTCTCCTCCACCCAGTCCCCAGCTAGCCGACTTCCTGACAGAGGCCACGCCCAATCTGAGGACGTCAAAACTTCTTCATTGGCGCTTCCCATTGACACGTCACCTCATCTGGTTGGTCAAGTTCTAGTTTAATCCCGATAAACCCCGCCTCACATTTACAGCTGGGATGATGTCGCCGCTCAACGATGATTGGGGGAGCAGTGCAGACAATGGGCGGGGCAGATGTTGTGGGAGATGATAGACTGGGGCAGAGGGGCCAGGTGTCATCACTGCTGACTGTTCTCTTACTCGTATGTGGGCGTATCTGCATGTGGGAGGACCCGTCTGGAGACGGATAGAGGAGCGATGTTTCGTTTCCTAAGACCATCGGAAATATGTGTTTTCCGATGGTTTTAGGCAACCCCTGTGAAAGGGTTGTTCGACCCCCAAAGGGGTCGCGACCCACAGGTTGAGAACCGCTGGTCTAAAAGCAAAAATGCGGTTTCTTTTTATTTTCCTGGCATGTGATTGGGTATTCTTTGCAAAATGAAATTTCACCACATTTACTAAGCTTTGGGGCAACTTCCCTTGCAAAGTGAACTGTCTATTTGCCTTTAGTAAATCAACTCCAATGTATCAACTGTGGCAATCTTCTAGTTTGCATTGAGAAATGTAAGAAACATAAATTCCAAAATGGGAAAAGAAAAAAGAAAATTGATGACATAGAATAGAGAAGAGAGAGAATAAACATCCCGGGCAAAGACCTGCCCCAACTGTCTCCCGATTATCACTTCAATTGCCAGTGTAGCTCATCTGCTATGCTTACTACTTTTCATTCATTTAGCAGTCACTCAAGTCAAAGAACAACGCCACCTACCTCTGCCGTTGTGAGAAAAATGTCTTCTGTGATATGTCGGACGCCACAAGCGATGACTCCCAGAGCAACCCCTGGAAACACATAAGCATTGTTGCCCTGACCTGGGTAGAAAGTCTGACCATTTGGTAGGGTCACTTTGGAGAATGGACTTCCGCTGGCAAAGATCCCACGACCCTGGAGAAGAGAAACCAAGACTGTATCAGAGCAATCACTCAGATCCACTGAATAGAATACACAGTGACAGTTCACCTTTACAGGTGGATACAGCTTCCATCCAGTGCAAAACACTACAGATTTCCAGTATAAATGGAGTTTGTCACCCGGAGAAGAGCATTTGGGGAGAAAAAAATTTAGCAAACTGATAAAGTATCATTTCAAGTCTGTCATTGTCCTGTTTAAAGCTGAACTCTACTAAATACACAAAATAAACAAAATAAACATATACCAACATGTTGTCCTTGAAGTTGATGTGTTGAAAGCAGAAAAAATGGGGGAGCATAAGGATTTGAGGGACTTTGACAAGGGTCTAACAGCAATGGTTAGATGACTGGGTCAGAGCAACTCCAAAACTGCAGCTCTTGTGGGATGTTCTCGGTCTGTAGTAATGAAGACCTACCAAAAGAGGTCATAGGAAGGAAAACCGGTGAACCATTGAAAGATCATGGGTGGCCAAAGCTCATTGATGTACGTGGGGAGCGAAGGCTGGCCTGTGTGGTCTGATCCAATAGAAGAGCTACTGTAGCTCAAGTTTCTAAAAAAAGTTCATGCTTGTTCTGATACAAAGGTGGCAGAATACACAGTTCATTGCAGTTTGTTGTGTATGGGTCTTTGTAGCTGCTGACCGGTCAGGGTGTCCATGCTGACCGTTGGCCACAGCCAAAAGAGCCTGCAACAGACACGTGAGCATCAGAACTGGACCATGGAGCAAATGAAGAACTTGGCTTGGTCTAATGAATTCAAGAATGGTTTGAGGAACACGACAACCAGTTCAAGGTGTTGATTTGGCCTCCACATTTTCCGGATCTCAATCTAATCAAGCATCTGTGAGATGTGCTGGAAAAACAAGTCTGATCCATGGAGGCCCCACCTCATAGTTTGGTGTCATATACCACAGCATACCTTCAGCAATTTAATTGAGTCCATGCCCTGGTGGCTTATGGTGGGTGGTCATAATGGTATGGCTGATGATTGCATTTGACCTGGTACAGCTGCCAAAACATTATCAATTCTGTTCAGCCAGTCTTGTGATCAAGGGCCACATGATCCAGTGAACTTCTAACCAAGTAGAACTTGGTTAGAACACACCCCTGTGCTTAATGACTGAACACCAGCCTGTAGTGGGTGGGGCTATGAACAACACAGTGATGATGTCACTGATACTCTTACAAGGTAATATCTGGGTTTGCAAAGACATTTGGTGCACACAAAGGGGATTTATATACTTTGTGGCGGGGATTTATATACTTTGTGGCTAGTGAGGAATATATTTAAATGAAAGTATTTCTGCCCAGAGAGCAACTTTACAGGACAACTGTACCTTTTATACAATTGTCCTTAAATAAATTCCTCGCCAATCCCCTGAATGCATCCCACTAGGAATACTTACTGTATCTTCAGTTCGATCTAGCAATCTTGACTGTGTGGACCTGCTAGGAGCGGCACAGCTTATATCTCAAAAATAGCAGCAGTACCCATTCATTCCTATGAGAAATCCAAACTCATGGTGGCCTCCAGCAGTCCCTCAAAGTACACAAAACCAAAGTAAGGGGGGGGGGGGGATCGGCTGAGGTCTGTCTGGGCTCTGAGGAGATGGGCTTGAGTGGTGGGGGCTTTTACAGTAAATTTGAAAGCATTTGCAAGAAGGGGGCATGGGAGAGAGGCTGACAAAAGCCTGCAGGCAAGGTCAGTGTATGACTTAGTCACTCTTTTGGGGGGTCACTGATGTAAGGGGCAAGTGGAGACCCTAAGGTATGGGGGACATGGACATTAACCTCCCCCCTTATCTCTCCTTTTATATCAGTGAACCCCTTTACCTGAATGTATTCACTGTGTAGATTCTGGTGTAAAGGGGAACCCTGGTGTAAGAGGTTCTCTGGTCACCAGAGCCCCCCTTCCTTACATAAGCATTTCCAGCATTACCTTTTACATCAGAGTCAGCAGAGTTCACCCTTACAGTTCAAGGGGAACTCTGCGGACTGTGAAGTAAGGTGGAGTTTTGGAAACTCTGATGTAAAGAGGGGTTCTGGTGACCAAACAACCACTTACACTAGAGTTCCCCTTGACACCAGAGTCCACAACATTCCCTCTTACATCAGGGTCCACAGAGTTCCCCTTTAAATTTGGGCCTGCAGAGTTCCCCTTTAAATCCGGATCCGCAGAGTTCCCCTTTAAATCAAGGTCCACAAAGTTCCCCTTTAACCTCCCTAGCGGTATGATTATTTCAGATTTTTGGTGCTGAAAGCGGTACAATTATTTTGCATGGAAATAGTTTTTTTATTGTAGGCTGTAATTTTTAGAAATAACTCACTGAAATCTGTCCGAACAAGAGTCTATTAAACATCCCGGGTAGGATAAAATTTGAAACACAAAATCATAAATTAAAATATAATAAATAATCATAAAAAATAATAACATAATAATAATAAATTTAATTCAATAATATAATCAAACCGAAAACACTGAAATTTGAAATAGAGCGCCAAGTTCGCATATTGCTGAGCAAAGTCACAAAATCGTTTTCGGTGTCTGATGATGAATTTCCCCCACGAATCATTATCACTCAATTCTGCAAGTGGTTCTGATTTACTATCTCTGTTCTCTAGCTGGTCTAAAACCACTTTTGACCTAAAGGGACGCTTTTTGGACGCCATGGACGTTTCTCAGTTTCCAGGCAGAAAGAACAGTCAAAATGCAGGCAGGGCACAGGACAAAGCACTCGGGACAAAATGTATGTGAAATGGTTTGAAACAGCAATGTTTTACTATGAAAAATGTGTTTTGAAAATTTAAAAAAATTTCACTTTTTTCAAATTTCCCACCGGCGGCGGTGCCCGTACGTCCCGACGTCGCAGGGAACGGAACCCGGAAGACAGATGCCGGCATCGGCCGGAGGAGATGGCCGGGGATGCTGCAGGGGACAAATCGCGGGAGCAAAGGACAAGATAAGTGCTGCAGGGATTCCCTATGCAGCGCCGCATGGTAAGCCCGAGTGTAGCTCGGGGTTACCGCTTTTGGCACTGACATTTTACCCCGAGCTACACTCAGGAATACCGCTAGGGAGGTTAAATCAAGGTCCACACAGATTCCCCTTTAAGTCAAGGTCCACACAGGTTCCCCTTTAAATCAAGGTCCACACAGGTTCCCCTTTAAATCAAGGTCCACACAGTTCCCCTTTAAATCAAGGTCCACACAGGTTCCCCTTTAAATCAAGGTCCACACAGGTTCCCCTTTAAATCAAGGTCCACACAGGTTCCCCTTTAAATCAAGGTCCACACAGGTTCCCCTTTAAATCAAGGTCCACACAGTTCCCCTTTAAATCAAGGTCCACACAGTTCCCCTTTAAATCAAGGTCCACACAGTTCCCCTTTAAATCAAGGTCCACACAGTTCCCCTTTAAATCAAGGTCCACAGAGATCCCCTTTGCACTGTGGGGCAAACCCTGCCGACTATGATGTACTGTAAAGGGGGCAGTTCCCCTTTAAATCAAGGTCCACACAGTTCCCCTTTAAATCAAGGTCCACACAGTTCCCCTTTAAATCAAGGTCCACAGAGATCCCCTTTTCACTGTGGGGCAAACCCTGCCGACTATGATGTACTGTAAAGGGGGCTTTGGGAACTCTGATGTATGGGGGATTTCTAATGTAAGGACAGAAAGGTGCCCGCTGAAGAACGTCCTGCTGTGAGACCATAATAAAGGCCTCCACAACAGGATTAAAGGACCACAGGCTCAGGTCAGAAGAGTCAAAAGTCACTCTGTAGCTTAAGTAACCTAAATACTATGGATATCTTACTCTACAGACCCTGGTGGCTAATCATGTGATGTGGTTGTGGACCACAAGGGTGAATTATATATATAATATGGTCATCCCAGATGTGTATTGCAGACAGCATGGTGGCAGATACTATACCTCCGTCAGATGGTAGCACTGCTCTGCAGTGCACTCTGCCTTACTGGTTGGGTTACTTAGTGCAAATATTATTGGTCTTTTATTAAAAGCAGCCATATTCTTCAGTATCTTTTCTGTAAATGCTCCCCTGATAGCAGCCACTCCTAAAAGAATTAAAAACATGTCGTTAATATTAAAAAAACCCAGCCAAACAGAACTATTACCTGTTCTTCTGTAGAAAATATCACATGAAATAAAAAAATGACAGTGTGTTATAATACATAAACCTAGTGGATGTGTTGTATTAAAATCCTTCCCTGATCAAGTCTAGGAGGAGTAAACAGTAATTCTTAGCATTGATTTAGTCTTTGAATATGAAAATAGTCAAAATATTAAATATTCCATATAATATTGAAGAGTAAAAAAGGAAAGCTGTGATGTCCACATCTGGGACTAGTGAGGGATATCAACCTGAAAATAGCTGTGTGTTTTAAAATGGCTCAAAGTGTTAGGCTATATCTGTGCTATAACCACTGAGGCAGATCTGCATGGTTTTAGCCTTTCTGCCTAAATGGCAGTTTTGCATCTTTGTTTCTGGATTATGATTAGGACTAAAACTACATCTTTTGACATAAAATTATTAAATATTATTTTGCATTCTCAGTTTCTGCCTGTTGGTGGAGCCCTTGGGTCCTTTTCACATTTTCTGGGCTATCCTTACCTGCTTTGCTGAACAACGATTTGTTTACAGAGTTCAAGCTGAATTTACACTCATACAAATGAATGATTCAGGACAGGGACTGGCCCGTCGTCTTTCTCACTGCCTATTGAAAAGGAACAGGACTGTGGAAGCAATGCCGCCCCCCCCCCAAAAAAAAAGACAGACATAGGGCAAAGGATGTGACCACTATAGCCTGTGGTCTCTCTGCAGCTAATCTCTGAAGCTGGAGGCACAGGAGTGCCTAGGCACACTCACATACCTAAAAGTGCACTGCGGTATTTTAGGAAAAATTCCAGACAAAAGATAAACTTTTTGATGTATACTACTTCATTAACATTACTAATTAACATTTATGGATGCTCCCTATAACATTTTTGTGTTCAGGTCCAGTTCAGACCATTAATAACATTCTTCCCATAAGAAGTGTATTCAACATATTTTATTCATGTTATTTACCTGTAAAAGCCTCCCTTGTGTAGACATCCACAACCCCTGAGACTGTTGCTGAGTGTCACCATCTTGGATGTGATGTCAGCAGCCCCAGAGCTGTCACTTAACTGATACCCTTTTGTATTCTCTTACGCTCCCCCCCCCAGCAGGTAAATTAAAGGTTATGTAAGTAGGTGAGGGGTTGAAGAGCTGGGTCAGCACAGACAGTAATCAGAAATTCCCAGAGGTAAGGGCTATGATGTGCAAGGAGGCTGCTATACTAAGGAACTGGCTTTTCCTGAATAGCCAGATTGCCTAGTAGTTAATAGTCACATTGCAAGTTGTTAAAAACATGTTAATACAAAGTAAAAACACCACAAATAAGCATTTTTAATGCTTGACTTGTTTATGTTTTTACCTACAAATTTATGTTGATGACAGGGTCTCTTTAAGACCGCTCTCTATCAACTTTCAAACAGAGAATGCTGCTGCTGTGCGCTCTGTTTAGAAAACACAACATGCTCTATGAATTCTTTGTCATGGTACTATATATGTGGTCTCTTGGTGGGTGGGTTTTATGTCAAGCGACCACATAAAAATGAACAGTTTACTTTGTGCACAGTAACTAAACTGTTATAGAAAGCTCCCAATTATTTTTTAAATTGTATTCTGCACATGAAAACAAAGGGTTGTATAGGTTTTCTATGATATTTTTTATTGTGTTTATATCAAGGATTCATTTTGGTATCATTACCAAGCTGCAGCTTGGTGGGAATATTACAGTTCCGGAGTACAGAAACTATTATTAAAGCTCAACAGTTAACCGCTTGTTTTGTCCAGGGGCGACCAGAAAGTTTATACTCACCCAATCCTCCACTCCAGAGGCAAACAGCACTCCCCCTATGATCGAATGGTGGACTGTTACACACATCCTCATGTCCAGAGCAGGTCTATGGGCTGGATGACACCATGAACAGTCCATCGCACAACCAGTCTTGCGCAGGGAGGATAGGAAGATTAGGTAAATATATCTCCGACTTCTCCAATCCCCTAGAGTCAAGGGGTCTCCAAACCGTGACCCTCCAGCTGTTGAAGTACTACAAGTCCCATCATGCCTCTGCCTCTGGGAGTCTTGCAAGGCCTCATGGAACTTGCAGTTCCTCAGCACCTGGAGGGCCACAGTTTGGTGACCCCTGCCCTCGACCAGTGGTCTCCAATCTATGGCCCAGGGGTCCTGAATGCTGCACTTTGCTTGCTTTATCTGGCTCTTGAGGCACTGTTCCTCCAACTAACACCAATGAGGGCACACCATTTCTCCAACTGATACAAACGATGGGGCACCATACCTCCCACTGACACCATCAATGGGGAACTGTGGCTCCCACTGATACCAATAACGAGGCATGGTTTACAGACACGTGGCATTTTCTACTTCCACTGGCCACAGTCTGGCTCTCCTAAAGCCTGAGGGTCAGTTCACACTACATGCGTTTCAGTTGCTTTTTTTCTGCATCCAAAATACACAGGAAGTAGGGTTTGCACAGTGGCTAAATGGTTAGCACTTCCACCTGACAGTACTAGGGTCGTTGGTTCAAATCCTTACCACGGCACCACCTGCCTGGAGTTTGCATGTTCTCCCTGTGCCTGCGTTGGTTTCCTCCCTCACTCCAAAGACATGCTGGTAGGTTAATTGGATCCTGTCTAAATTGGCCCTAGTAAGTGTATGTATGAATGTAAGTTGGCATCTTATATTGTACAACCCTTGAGGGTTAGGACTGATGTGAATGTACAATATATATGTAAAGCGCTGCGTAAATTGATGACGCTATATAAGTACCTAAATACATAAAAGATAGTGCAGCGCTGTAAAATCAATAAATCAATGTGCAAATATGAATAACTCACAGTATATATGCCACACGTGCTCTTAAAATATGCAAAAACAATATAATAGGTGACCTATATTTGTGTTAATAACACACAATAAATCACAGTACATGTGGCCCCCTTCACTCCCACTCTATATCGTGGCCCCCTTCACTCCCACTCTATATCATGATAAGTGAATAGATGATGGTAAATATCCAAGGTGGGTAAAAAAAGTTCATAAATTAGTAGATGATGGTGCTCAACTCTGAAGCAATTCATACAATGCAGTAGTAGATGATGGTGCTCAACTCTGAAGCAATTCATACAATGCAGTAGTAGATGATGGTGCTCAACTCTGAAGCAATTCATACAATGCAGGTGATTACACAAGTGACTTTTTTTTAGTAATGGTGCGTGACTCTCCTCCTGTGGTTAAATTGCCCCCTCACTTCCACTCTGTGGCCCAATGGGCCTACAAGCCTTTAAGATCACTACAGGATCTTATTCCAACACCGGCAGGTAACCTCAGCAAACCTCCTGTGGACCTCTCATCAGATTGGGTAGGTATTTAAGGTGCACTGGCTCCTGGTCTCAGCTAGATGTACCACTCATCCAAATGATATAAGCACAGGAAGAATCTCTCATAGTGTAATATGCCAAAAGTAAGGTGCTTTATTCAAAGATGTAATGTATAAACTCACATTATAAATCCACAGTCCTAAGTTCAAGCCACATGCATGGGTGTACTGCATGCGTTTCTGGCTGTTCAGGGTGTGCCAAGATGGCAGCCATACCGGAAGTACGTCACCGCAGACCGGATGCTGCGTCACCGCGTATCGACGCATTGCGTCACCATACACGTGACTTTGTCAGGATATCGATATCCTTATAACCATCATCTATTCACTTATCATGATATAGAGTGGGAGTGAAGGGGGCCACATGTACTGTGATTTATTGTGTGTTATTAACACAAATATAGGTCACCTATTATATTGTTTTTGCATATTTTAAGAGCACGTGTGGCATATATACTGTGAGTTATTCATATTTGCACATTGATTTATTGATGTTACAGCACTGCACTATCTTTTATATATTTAGTGTTTACTATAAGTACCAGTTTGAGTGCTAGCAGCTTGTTATTATAGGTACTCCATTAAAGCGCAGGAGGAATATATATAGGGTATATAAGTACCTGTAATAAATAAATAAATATACAGTTGTCAATGTCATAGTTCAAATCAGTGCTTGCAGTTCCAGTGCGTTCTGGTTGCAGAAAAAAAAAAAAAAGAACAGGCTGCATTTTTTCTGCACAGAACTGAAATGGAACACAGTAAAATGCATCAAAAATGCACCAGAACGCACCAAAAACACACTGGAATGCACATGTCCCTATTTAAATTGAAGAAAAAGAGGGGAAAAAATGAACTGGAATGCATAAAAAACGCACTGGAACGTGTCATAAACGTGCATGCAAAAACGCATCCAAAATGGTTCTGGACTGCGTTTCTATAGTGTGAACCGGCCCTGAAAGACAGTAAGCTGGCACCTTTGTTTGGGAAGTTTGGAGACCCCTGCCCTAGACAAAAACAAGCAGTTAACCCTTGGGCTTTAAAAAAAAAAAAAAAAAAAAGACCTCTCAAAATGAGTAACTACGGTACAAAAAATGTTTATACCATAAGGGGATGACCTCCTGTAAATACACAGAAAACCAGCGATGTGACAGGAAGTGTGTTCTTACCTATAATTGCTGAGGGCTTCAGTATCTCCACAGCTTCCTCCAGAGTTTTCACAGGAGGGTGTTCCTGGGCAAACATCTCCTTTTCATGATTCAGGTTCCCCCGTCCCTTTAAGAAAGCAGAATGCCATGGCTTTACAAATGGAGTGTATAATCACTGATTACACCTATAGCTTCAGAAAACAAAGAGATCCTGTAAATATACTGTATATTTAAAGTGGTTGTGAACCCTTAGGGCTCATGTACACTGCAGCTGATAAACTCACGTTTAGGAGTTGTTCAGCATTTTTTTCAGCAGCCCCTGAACTCACCCTAATGTTTTCCTATGTGTCCATGTACACATCGTCGTTTACAGGCATTTGTATTTACAGTCGTTTTCTTGAATGCAGAAAACTTGCGTTCAGCAGTCGATTTTATCAGTGTTTGTTTTCAATATTTTTATTATTAAAGTTTTGATTTTTAAGAATATAGCAAGCTCAAAATACGCCCTCGCAGGGGCAAAGCATAATAATAACATATAAGCAGGGACAACCTGCTGACTTATTAGTCAAATAACAAAACGTCCGATGACATCAAACAGCTGAGCCAAATAGCAGCAGTTATCCAACATAATATTGGAAAAAAGAGAAAAGAAAAGAAGTTAGAAGAAAACATAATATTGGAAAAAAGAGAAAAGAAGTTAGAAGAAAACAAAAAGAAAAGAAAACAAAAGGGAACCAGAAAAAAAAACATGAAAGAAGGGAAACTAAAGAGATCACAGATCCGGGGCTAGCACCAGCAGCGACTAAAGGAGGCCATAACTAGTAGGAGGCAGGGATGGTAAGGAATAGCGTATCCAAGGTTCCCAAACCTTAAAGAATCTTGGATGAGAATCATAAAAAATGCTAGACATCTGCTCATTGAACAACATAGCATTTATCCGAGTCCTCACCCCTTGAAAGACTACCGAAGGTGTTCTCCAAGCTTGAGCTATAGTACGTTTAGCCGAAATGAATAGGTAGGATGCCAATTTCTGTTGACACCTAGACAGACCCAAAATTGGGCAATGCAGGAGGGCCACCCTTGCATCCCTACGGACCGTAATATGAAATAGCGTTTGAAGCAAACCGAAAACCCTAGACCAGAAGCCGATCAATCGTGGGCACGACCACCAAATGTGCAAGACGTCCCCACGTAGACCACAGTTCCGGAAACATCTATCTCCGCCAGTCGGATTAAAGTGAGCAGTCCGAGCTGGGACCCAGTACCACCGTAGCAGAACTGTTAGAGATCCGGGTATGACCAGAAATGTGTGGACTGACACAGGGAAGTAGCAGGCTTCAGGAACACAGACGTACTCAGGCTGGAGAGGTGGAATGGTCAGGCAGGCCGTAAGGTACTGTCAGGTGCCGCCTGGCAACGTCTCTAGCAGCCCACAGCACGGATTTCCTCAGGGCGTGGGGTCTAAGTCCCAGCCTGCTATTCACCAGGGCCCCTGATGGTGGGGGTGGACTTGGTGCAGACTGGAACCAGGTCACGACCCCTGAGTGCGTCCGGCTGTGGTAGAGAGTACTGGCAGGGGAGTGCAGGAACGGAGTCTGATGGGAAGAGGCAGGCAGACTTACTAAAGGTGATCCGTGCGGGATGGATGGATCGTCAGGCGAAGTAAGCGTAGTCTGACAGGCCCGGGTCGGTATCGTGCGGGCAGCGTGGTACAGGAGGAGCAAGCAGAGAATGGTCGGTGTCACAAGCCAGGTTCAGCAGGTAGCGGGCAGCGCGGTACCGAGGATCAGGCAGAAGGATGGTCAGGCAAACCAGGGGTTCAACAGGAGACGGTCAGCAGAGGTCAGGATCAAAGCAGGGTCAGCAACGAGGCAGGAACACAGGATACCAGGTACAGGGGCTCATGGGAAACATACACCAAGGCCCTGATCACAGGCCTGGTCATTCCTTAAATACACCTCCTGCAATCAGCCCAGGTGTTGGCTGACTACAGGAGTGAGCTTCTGGCTGCTAAGAGCACCCGCTGGTCAGCCCTGGTACTGCAGCCCACACGGCAGGTGAGTCCCACCACCAGTGCTGAGTCCATTCCTGACAAGAAATTTGTAGGCTGCCTCAAGAGTGACTGTATTAAATGAACATTTTGCCACCATCCCCCAGGCCTTACGCCAATCCTCCGCCTCAATCGAAACACCCAGATCTCACTCCCATTGAGAAACATAAGACAGGGGCGAAGAGGAAGACCTACTGTTAAGGGAAGCATATATTACCGAAATAAGGCCAGGGGACCCTGGGGAATGCGGACAAGCGCGCTCAAAGGGCGTTTTGCAGTAAGGATATGTAGAGGTACGACAGAGGGATAGGACCCAGTGGCGCAATTGCAAATACCGATAATATTCCCATGGCAGGACCCCCCTGGATTCTCAAAGAGACTCCCAAGATGGAAGTGTATGAGTGCTCAGAAAATCGTGTACAATAACAAAGCCATGGGAGGTCCACCAAGAGAAAGAAGAGGGATGTTCTAGGCCTGCGGAAATAAAGGATTATGAGTGATCGGCAAAAGGGGTAGGAATGGCGAAATTAAATTCCCCGAATATTTAACAGAATCCCAGATTCTCAAACTGTGAAGCATAATAGGGCTCAAATCCGGAGGGCGCAATTTAGGCGGGAGCCAAAGCAATGTAGTTAAGGAAAGCGGAGAACAGTTGGGTAATTCCAAGAGTACCCACAATGGAATATCAGTCATGGCATGAAGCATAGACAACTGGGAAATCTGAGCCGCCAAATAGTATCTAGAGACGTGTGGAATTCCCAAACCTCCCTGTAGTCTATGGCAGTGTTTTTCAACCTTTTTTGTGCAAAGGCACACTTTTTTCATGAAAAAAATCACGAGGCACACCACCATTAGAAAATGTTAAAAAAATTTACCTCTGTGCCTATATTGACTATATATAAAGTAATTCTCTTGAATAGGAATCAAACACAAAGAAATTATTTTATAATTACTTTATTATGAAATAATAAAGTATTTTATAATTGGACCCGGGGGCCGGACCAAGAGTAGATGAATGATGTGTATGTGTCATCCATAGTAAGTATAGTAATATTCCCCCATAGTAAGCATAGTAATTAATTCCCCATATAGTAATTCATCCACCATAGTAATTCATCCCCCATATAGTAATTCAGCCCCCATATAGTAATTCATCCCCCATATAGTAATTCATCCCCCATAGTAATTCATCCCCCATAGTAATTCATCCCCCATATAGTAATTCATCCCCCATAGTAATTCATCCCCCATAGTAATTCATCTCCCCCATATAGTAATTCATCCCCCATAGTAATTAATCCCCCCATATAGTAATTCATCCCCCATATAGTAATTCATCCCCCATAGTAATACATCCCCCATATAGTAATTCATCCCCCATAGTAATTCATCCCCCATAGTAATTCACCCCCCATATAGTAATTCATCCCCCATATAGTAATTCATCCCCCATATAGTAATTCATCCCCCATAGTAATTCATCCCCCATAGTAATTCATCCCCCCTATAGCAATTCATCCCCCATATAGTAATTCATCCCCCATAGTAATTCACCCCCCATATAGTAATTCATCCCCCATATAGTAATTCATCCCCCATATAGTAATTCATCCCCCATATAGTAATTCATCCCCCATAGTAATACATCCCCCATAGTAATTCATCCCCCATAGTAATGCATCCCCCCTATAGTAATTCATTCCCCATATTAATTCATCCCCCATATTAAGTCCCCAAGCCCCCCCTGTGTCAATTCACTTACCTTTGCGCCGCGCGTTCCTCTCGCCGTTCCGGTGTAGGTCTCCTATGAGGATCTGTCCCCCTCGACGTATCTGCGCATGTGCCAGTTTCAGGCATTAGCAGCCGATCGGCAATCTCCGGCACATGCGCAGATACGTCGAGGGGGACAGATCATCCTGACAGTATCACGCTCCGTGGGCCGGATTAAAAGGTCCGCCGGGCCGTATACGGCCCGCGGGCCGTAGTTTGCCCGTCTATTTGTCAGCCGAGGCAATTTTTCCCACGGCACACCAGACAATATCTCATGGCACACTAGTGTGCCGCGGCACAGTGGTTGAAAAACGCTGGTCTATGGGTATACAGAGTGGCTCTAGGTACTCTGGGACATTTACAAGCCCAAATAAAACCGAGAATCCGGCTCTGTAGTACACAAAGAAAAGACGAAGGGACCTGAATAGGGAGAGTACGGAAAAAGTATAAGATCTTCGGTAGAATAGTCATCTTAACAGCATGTATCCGGCCAATCCGTGATAAAGAGGGAAACTGCCAAGAATGAAGCAGGGAAGTAAAGGAGCGCAGTAAGGGGTAATAATTGGCCGAAAATAAGGCAGAGTATGAGGAACTAAGTGTAACGCCAAGATAAGCCAGAGAATGGGACGCCCAACGGTAGGAAAATTGAGTCTGCAACCATTCAACCAGCAGGGAGCGCAATATTCAATGCCGCGGTTTTAGACAAATTGATGCGAAGGCCAGATATATTCGAGAAACGGTCCAATATGACCTGGAGATTGGGGAGAGTGATGAGAGGATTGGTTAAAACCAAAAGTGCATCATCCGCATAGAATTTGGCCTTGTATTGAATGCCGGCATAGAGGACACCAGAAATATCCGGGTGATTTCAAATGGCTGCAGCTAGAGGTTCAAGAGCGAGAACATAAAGAAGAGCAGGTGATAATGGGTATCCCTGTCTTGTGCCCCTGAAAATAAGGAAGGAAGGGGAAAAAAACCCTGCATATTTAACAGAGGCCGAGGGAGACGAATATAAAGCCGAGATCTAAGACAGGAATGCGTCACCAAACCCCCATCTAGACAGTGTATATGTCAAGTATTCCCAAGAAAGTGAATCAAACGCTTTATAAATGTCTAGGGATAAAAGAAACCCTGGTATCTTGCGGCGATGTAAAATATGAATGAGATGGATGACTTTACGGATGTTATCAGCAGCTTGTCGCCCCGGAACGAAGCCAACCTGATCTCGATGAATAAGTGAGATTAGATACTTATTAACTCGGTGCTCAGAATCACTGGTCCAAGCCTGTGATTGGACAATGAATTAGTGCTAGCTGCATATTTGGGGGAGGGGGATTTTGGGCCAGAGTATGGAGGAAACCTTTAGTAAATAGAAGGAATGTTCCAATACCAGCAGCTTATGTCTACAGATAGGATGGGAGAAAGTGCCTTATGTGAACTTGGTATTCTGCCTTTTCTAATCCCGCATACAGCATATCTCAGACTGGGAGAGGGAGAGATAGCACTAGTAGCCAGTTGAGAGAGAGAGATAGGCTTATCAGTCCACTGATACCAATTTAAACTGGCCATACACTGTTCAATTTCACCTGGTTCCTGTTGAACTGGGCAAAATCCGCTCCTCCTCGTATCACAAATCCCCCCATCCACTTCAAATCCCCCCTTCCCAGCACAAATGCTTCTCGAATCGCCCCTCAAAATTCCCCTCCTAGCACAGATACTCCCCAATCATCCCTACTAGCACAAATACCTTTCCCCTTCTACCATATCACCTTTTCTAGCAACCCCCCTGCCCCCCCCAAAAAAATCTGACCTCCTGGCGTAAATCCTATCCCCCCAACACAAATCCCCCCAAAACCCCACTTATAGCACCCCTCTCACCAAATTTCCCCTTCAAGAACAATTTTCACCCTCTGCTGACCCCAAATTCACCCTCCCAACATAAATCCACCCCCCCTTCCCAGCACGAATACTTCCCCAATCCCCCTCAAAATTCCCCTCCTAGCAGAAATACTCCCCAATCATCCCTACTAGCACAAATACCCTTCCCCTTCTACCATATCTCCTTTTATAGCAACCCCCCTCCCCCCCAAAAAAAAATCCCACCTCCTGGCGTAAATCCAATCCCCCCCATCCCCAACACAAATCCCTCCAAAACCCCACTCCTAGCACCCCTTTCACCAAGTTTCCCCTGCAAGAACAATTCTCACCCCCTGCTGACCTCAAATTCACCCTCCCAACATAAATTCCCCCCTTTCCCAGCACGAATACTTCCCCAATCCCCCCTCAAAATTCCCCTCCTAGCACAAATACTCCCCAATCATCCCTAATAGCACAAATCCCCTTCCCCTTCTACCATAAACACCTTTTCTAGCACCCCCCCCCAAAAAAAAATCCCACCTCTTGGCGCAAATCCTATCCCCCCCCCCAACACAAATCCCCCCAAAACCCCAATCCTAGCACCCATCTCACCAAATTTCCCCTCCAATAACAATTCTCACCCCCTGCTGACCCCAAATTCAACCTCCCTACATAAATCCCCCCCCCCCCCACACACACACACACCTTACATGATACCACAGTGCACAGGGCAGCTGCCCCTCCTGCCCACCCTTTGTCCCCACCCTGGTCACATGGCCCAGCTTTTTCCCAGCCTGTCTGCAGAGAAACAAACTGAAGAAACTTCTAGCCCTCATGCTGGTCACATTTAAAATGTAGACTTTGGGATTCAGAGTAAAAATAAATAATAATAATCAACTGTTTTAACCACTTCCCGACCGCCCTATAGCAGATATACTACTACAGTGTGGCAGGGGTGCACAAAATCACATGTATATATACACGTGATTTTGTATTTCCGGGTAGGGGGGCGCACCTGAGATGCGTGCCCTACCCGCACCGCCGTTCGTGACCATGGTTGTCAATCACCGGGTCCCGGCTGATGATTACCTGCTAGAGCCTGGTGATTACTGAGGATCTCCGATGGGGAGGAGGGCTGCATTGCTTACTAACAGTCCTCCTCGCTGTTGGCTTGGGCACACTGCTTTGGATGGCTGTGCACAGCAGTGTGCTTAAAGTGAAGCATCAACACACCGCCCCCTAGTAAAACACTCCCAGCACACAGTTAACCCTTTGATCGCCCCTCATGTTAACCCCTTCCTGCCCAGTGTTATTAGTACAGTGTCAGTGCCTTTTCTTTTTTAAGAATTGATCACTTTATTGCGTCACTGGGGATGTCAGTGACACCAAGTCAGTTCCTCCCAGTGTCAGAATGCCTGCCGCAGTCCCGCTATAAATCGTTGGTCGCTGCCATTACTAGTAGAAAAAAAAATTCCAGTATATATACACAGCCATTTGTAAACGCTATAACCTTCACATAAACCAAATTAATTTACACGTATTGGGATTTTTTTTTTTTAAGCAAAGACTTAGCAGAATTGATGACAAAATTAGTTTTTTTTTTTTTTTTTTTTTTTTACTGGACATGTTTAATAGCAAAAAGTCAAAAATATTGTTTTTCTCAAAATTGTCAGCCTTTTTTTTAATTATAGCAAATAATAAAAACCGCACAGGCGATCAAATACCACCAAAAGAAAGCTCAATTCGTGGGAAAAAAATAGATATAAATTTCCATGGGGTACAGAGGTGCATGACTGCGCAATTGTCAGTTAAAGTAACGCAGCACCGTAACTCAAGAAATGGCCTGGTCAGGAAGGGGGGTAAATCATCTGGAGGGCAAGTGGTTAGTCTTACAAAAAAAAATTAAATAAATTTATATATATATATATATATATATATATATATATATATATTAGAAATCAAATCTTTACTATGTTTTGGCAATGACATGGTATGGGCAGATTTCTACTAGTCACAAGCTGTGTTACACCCCTCCAGCCTGTGTCTTAGAATAACAGGGAGGAGAAGCCTCCATCAATCAAGATGTAATATCCCACCCCCCTATTGTGTTTAGCTGGTTAGTGGGCATGGATGAGGGAGGGAGGGAGTGGGCGGGCTGTCATTTTCCACTGTGTATACGCCCATATATGTGATTCTACAATCACATTGGCTGCTCAGATGTGATAGGGAGGAAATGTTCAGCATAGAAACTCACTGAAAACTGAGCATGTGCAGTAGCTGCCAACACTGCTCTGCAAAATCCCCAACTACATCGGGGACATAGACAGATGATGGAGAAAGAGAACAGCAGGATCAACCAGGTTTTTTGCATAATACAGAAAACAAATCTCATAGTGACTGAGTGAGTATAAAAATCATGTAATACACCAGTTATTGATAGTTATTAATGATGTGGGTTTAGTGACTCTTTAATGTAGAGAAAATTCAGGTCGCTAACCCTGCTGTGCTGTGTTGGCTGTGTAAATCTTAAGACCGGCTTAACAGAAACATAAATCCTTTGCCTGGTAAAACATCTCCTATATATGCATTTCAGATGAATATGTAGCTTGTTTGCCTAGAGTTCAGCTTTATAAAAAAAGAACTTTGTTGAGTCACATACACTTTTATACAAAAACCCGTCCCGTGTCCATTTCTTCTGTAAAACTCAGAATTTACTTGCCTGGCAGAGACCGATCACCAATACATTCTCTTTTATTGTTTATTTTCTTTCCTTTATGCACACCCTGCACAACTGTAATAAAGCACTGCGCCAGTTTACTGAGCCAAAGGAAAACCAATATGTTCTTCGTTAGATTTTTGGCACAACAAATGCTAATCAGAGAAGGCCGGATTGAGCAGACTACAGCCAAATGTATGCAGTCCATGGGGATAATAAACAAAGACCTCACCACACCCAACCAATCAGTAATCGTTCAATAACTGGTCATCTTACCTACAGGCAAGTTACAGGTTATTATGCTTGTCATGAAACTCGAACATTTTTAGAGATTTTACATATGTAAGTTTTTTTTTTTTTTTGGGGGGAGCCCTTCCTGCTCCGCCTCCCCAGCCAAAATTCCTGCCTAGACAAGAATGATGTATTCAGCGCTGAGAAGTCACATGGAATATGTACTTCACATATCCCGGGATGATTCACTTTTATTCACAGACATTTCATCAGGTGGTTGGCACACTTCATCAGGTGGTTGGCGCACTTCATCAGGTGGTTGGCGCACTTCATCAGGTGGTTGGGCTTTCTGAACCAGGAAGAGGCGCCTGATGACATCAGGAACAAAGATAGCGCCGAGGGAAAGCGGTACAGCAGGTCAATGCTGGATCCTTTGGGCAGGTGATTATGTGTGTTGAGGATAATTATGTAATACGGGTAAGAGGAGAATTAAAAATATGGGGTTTTGAACTGAAGTTCCTCTTTAAGGTTGTATTTTTATAGGTAGCCAGAAGGTAGAACCCTTGGCTCCTTTTAATGATTTCCATGTTCTCATCTTAGCATCAGTGCAGAAAAATTCTCTCATAGGGCTTAATAGTGCAAGCTAAAATGTACATAAGTTAAAATCAGTGACTCTTTCCCCTTCAGTTAACCTCTGTCTAATGTTACAAAAAAAAAAAAAAGTTTAATAAAATTGGCTGAAAACCATTAAAATTTCCTCCAAGGAGTGACAATTATTTTACTATAACAAAATAGCGATGCCAATGTTCTGCAATTAAATTCAATTACATTTTTATGACTATAAACATTACTAAGACCGAAAAAGTACAAACAAGAGAGCCTTAACCTCACAGAACTGCAAGTGTACAGACAAGAACAGTTTGTGTTAGTAATATTAACAGAGGAATAACAAAGTCTGCAGAATTGTCTATGGTGATGGTTAGGTCTACTCTACATTTCCAGTTACCTTAAATCTCTTATCTGGCTGTTCTGCAGAATGGAAAGCTCCTTGGGGGAGAGACAAGAGCTATTAAAATGAAGTTTGTCTTCTATGTACACTTAAGAGAACCTGCGCAAAACAGCAACCTAAAGTGTATCTAAACACAAATCCAAAAATGTAATATATTACAGTTTACATAGTTAGCCTGGCTGAAAAAAAGTCATCCAGCTCAACCATTAAAAAAAAAGTAACCCTACACCCACAGTTGATCCAGAGGAAGGCAAAAAAAACCCAGCAAAGCATGATCCAATTTGCTCCTGCAGGGGAAAAAAGTTCTTTCCTGATCCCTCGAGAGGCAATCGGATATTCCCTGGATCCACTTTACCTATAAATATTAGAATCCAGTTATATTCTGTGCATCTAGGAAAGAATCCAGGACTTCGTTAAAGCAACTCACTGAGCTGGCCAGAACCAACTCCTGAGAGAGTCTATTCCACATTTTCACAGCTTACTAGCCTTACTAGCCCTTGGTTTAGAAGCTGAATTTATTTTCTTTTTTTCAAGCTTTTTTTGCATTATTTTCACCTGAAAATCCTCCTAATAACACACTTCCCATCTCATGTCCACAGCACTCCTGTACTGCATCTATGGAGGAAACCATACTGGTAACCCTAGGCTGTTCTGATATGGACATAACATTCTGATATGGATACAAAACATTTACTTATCTCTTCATCTCCATCACATTAGAGCACATCAATTGGTAGATTACAGAACATAGCTGGTGTGACGGACCACCTGTCACTCTGATTGGGAGATTCCCTTGTTGGGTCTGTCACAGCTGGGAAGGAAGATATTCTTCGGTGCTGCTCATGGGAAGCTTGGTGGCTATATCCACAACTCTACAGGATCTACTGAGGGAACTATGGTTGTCAACCAGGATAGACTTCAAACATGACTGCCTTTGTTTACCTGACTTGTTACTAAACCCCGGACCCTGCATTTACTATATCGAGTCTTCCACGGTACAAAGAACATTGAAATGGAATTATTTTAGTAAACATAAACTGATAAATACCTTTTCTCATCAGCAGTATATAACAGTCTTGTGACTTCTATCAGTGTCTGGCTGAGCAGCCGAGCACTGGTTAATCTTTTAGGAGGAGTTTTCATTCTCCTCTGACTGTCCTATGAGGCTGCATGCCCCATGGCCCTCTACCCAGACAGCGCTGATTGGACCTGTGCTGATCACATGCACCCTCCCAAGAAAAAAAAAACTCTCTAGCAATACACACCAAACCTGTCACTGCTTCTCTGTACTATGGCAGATGGATTGGGGACAGTAGAAAAAGGGGAGGGTCAGAGAAGACTGGATCAAACAGGCATTTAAACAAAGCTGATTAACCCCTTAGGTTCCACAATGAGTATAACAAGCATGCTTTACTACATATACAGACTGATTTTACTGTTTTGGGTTTAGTAACACTTTAATTACAAAGGGGGCTGATGGGAGTAGAATGTTTACAGAACAAAGATAAAATAGCTTTTTTTTCCCTTTCCTGTTAAGCTTACAGAAGCAACAAGGACACTGCATTTCTAGTGAGATCAAAAGGTATTTTCTGCTAAAAATGTTCTAAGCCTAAAAAACAAAACAAATGCAGCCACCACATTTACACATTACATTATTGTTCTTGGGTTTAGTGATGCTTTAACCACTTGCTGACCTCGCTATAGCTGAATGATGGCTACAGCACGGTCATCCAGTTCTGAGAGGGTGTCAAATGACATCCTCCCAGAGCCGCGCCCTGCCCCGATTATCAGTGCAGCCCTAACAGTGCCCATCAATGCCAATCAGTGCTGCCAGTCAGTGCCCATCAGTGCTGCCAGTCAGTGCCACCTATCAGTGCCCTTCAGTGCTGCCTATTAGTGCCCTTCGGTGCTGCACATCAGTGTCCTTCAGTGCTGCCCATCAGTACCTATCAGTGCCCATTAGTGCAGCCTCATCAACACACATCATTGAAGGATAAAAATTATCTGGTTTTCAACATTTTATAATAGAAACTAAGAAAAACTTTTTTTTTTCAAAATTTTCAGTCTTTCTTCGTTTGCTTAACAAAAAATAAAAACACCCAGTAGTGATTAAATACCCCCAAAAGAAGGTTCTATTTGTGTGAAAAAAAATATAAAAAAAATTATGGGTACAGTGTTGCGTGACCGCGCAATTGTCAAAGTGCAACATTGCTAAAAGCTGAAAATTGGCCTGGGCAGAATGTGAGTAAAAGTGCCCGGTAGGCAAGTGGTTTGGGACACAAATAGTTTGTGTCCTCACAGTGAACACTTAGTTTTGGAAAGAATGTGTGAACTATTTACTGCCATCTGTGTCCCCACTGGTGAGATTGTTCCTCTTTTTTTTTATCCTGGTGACCCTTGTCACCAGAACAGCAAGGTTCCTATTCACACGAAGAGTCTGATCATGTCCACCTGGCAGTTTTTCAGGCAGACCTGGTCAGCCCCTCCATTCACCCCTATATGTACGTTTACAGCTGCCTACCTCCAATCCGATCTATTCGCTAAAAAAAAAAAAAAAAAAATGGAAATACGGATGGTACTGGCGCAAACAAGGGGAATAAAAGTCTATACATAAAACAAGAATGGCCTATGGACTAAAAGTCCAATATAAAGTCCATAGCAGACCCAGAACTAGTAGCTGTCCTCAAGAGTGAGCTAATTCTATAATGGGAACACACAAGGAGAGAAAAGAAAGCACCATCTAAGTGCAGTGGTTAAAATAACTTTAATATAGGTACCCGCTCCCTTCTAAAAGGAGCCAAATGTGGCAGCGGAGGGGGGGAGAAGGCAGAAAAGAGGAGCTTCCACTTTTGGGTGGAACTCCACTTTAAGGTTTCTGTTTAACAAAAGGCACTTGAGATAAAAATTACAGATATCAGTTTTCAGTAACGTACCTTCACTATTAGTCCCTTTGAATCCACCATCCAGATCTTCTTGATGGCTTCTTCTCTAGACGTTCCCTCTTTCTCCATCGCCATGATAATCAGAAGAGCTATTCCCATGGCTGCCTGAGGGACAGGAAAGTATTAAAAAAATTACATACCTGATCACAAATGAAAGAAATACAGTGTGGCTAAAGCTGGCTATACTCTATAAGAATTTAATTACCAATTTTTCACTTTAAGAATGTTCTGTATTTTCTAATGATTTTTGACCACGTGGCAAGAAAATTTGAAAGCATGGGATGGAATTTTTTCTTGACTGAATTAATTTCTAACAGTGTATTTGATTTCTGTTTGGGAAATTACATTCATTTCAAAATTAAATGTTAAAAGCAAACAAAATTGTTAAGTACTGGTGAACAACATTTGTCCAGTCATTGAACGTACAAAGAATTTTCATATGAATATTTGTATGAGCGTTCGTTCGAAAATCTACTAGTATAGAGCTACTATAAGACTAGAGAAAAAGTTACAGAGAAATAAACCTATCCCCTATTTTCTTCACTGGGATTAAAACAAGAATATTTCGATTTGCATGTGGCGGAAAGACACATTTCACTGGCTCACCCATTGGAATAGGTAGGACCATAGTGCATGCATTCACTGAGCAGATGGGCCGGCATAAATTATTTTCGCTAAAATGGGCTGGGTGGCATTGGGCAGGGCCTCACAATGAATTTAGGTGGGGGTGATGTCCAAATAAACAAACACTGTGCTTTGTTCAGCAAAATGTCAGAAACTCTTAAATGGGATTCACTCAACAAAATTCTATAAAACTGTGGAGGGGGAGGGATGCTGCTATTAGAAGAAGTATGAAAATGGATGTAAAAGATATAAGGGAGTAACTATAGTCATAACAGACCTTCTGTCTGCTGTAGATCCCACAACTGTCTGACCACACAGTATTATGCTGGTAGCAATGGCATTTCACCAATATATTTGGATAAAATCAATACATAAAGATTAGAAACTTCTATGCAATTGTTATTAAATCAATCAGTACTTTGCATCTCTAAAGAAATAACCTTCAAGATGGACATGAGAGAATAAGGGGCCACCTTGAGGATTTTTTTTCTATGGGCACAACATCCAAAAAAAGAAAAAAAATGCACAATCTAATTCAGCAAAGTTGGGAATTGTAGCTGTCCACAGGAACAACTACTGTAAAAAAACAAACCTGGGGTCCTCAGAAGAAAACCTGGGGTTCTCCTCAGAAGACCTGGAGCTCTTAGCAGACCACATGGGATTTTTGGCAGAAGACCCATCACATGAGCTTGAATTAATTCAAATAATCTTCTAAAGAACATTTCCTACACCTTTGGCCATGAATGTAGTTTGTGGCCAGAATATGTAAAATGTCATAAATCTAGACAAACTTCTAGTCAAACAAAAATAAAATATTAATAAAACAAGACTTTCAAGAACATGAGAAAACGAGTAGAGCAACCTACAGTCAAAGAAGGCTTTAAAACTATCACAAATCTAGCCAATCTTTACTAAGCCTTTTGGAATATTACAAAAATTACATGGAACTAGATAGACGTGTAGCTTGTTATCTAGGTTTTTGGTGGAGGACACCTGTACATAAAGCAACATAGAATTGACTTCTCCAGCTATCTGCCACACTGGTACCTATCAGAATTTGGTTGCTTTGGGAAGGTGGTCACGGAGTGCCCAAAACCCTGAAAAATCAGCTTGAGGAGGAGATGACTGGAGGGATCTCAGGACTGGGGATTTTGCCACCAAACCTGCAAAGGCCAAATAAAATTCTACAGACACACACTGCTCCTCTAATAGCCTACCCAAAAAAAGACTGCAGTTTTGGATAAAGGCCCCTTAATGGGCGAGTGCTGCTTTCTGGGTAGTTCTAGGCAGCCGCAGCATTTGCAACCTGTCCAATTTGTAAATAAGCAAACAAAATACTTATCAAAACCAGACATTTAATAAGACGGTTGGGATTAGGAATTGAGTTGCTAGATTTGTACACGAGGCTGTCAAATTATTGGCAGGAGCTGAAAGGATAACAGGACCATATTACGTTATGGTTATGTGCCAAGCTGACATCAAACCCTCAGATTCCGTTTTCATTTGGGAATGGTGCCTAGATATTTGAAATGTTTCTCATTAAAAACATGCTGTAGAAGAGCTGGCCATGAGCCCTGTACATCGAAAGCAATTTATATTTTGATCTGTCTTATCTCAGGAACAGCAAAATAAAAGAAAAAAGATAAAAGAAACAGAGAAGTTTGCTTACATTTGGGGCAGCCCTTACCGGTCCTCTGAAAAGTGATGTGTGGTTTAGGTAAAGGGGGGGGGGTTAAACCATGGCTCATCAGCCTATTTTTACTGTCCCCTGGCCTCAAATGTAAACAAGCCCTTAGGGTTTTTTTCTTATAAAACATTCAGCATGTGAATGTCTCAAGCACTTGTATAGATGTCATGAATAATGGCCGTAATTTGTGCAATACATTTCTGAATCAGGAAAATACCAAATTATGGCCATCAGATGGAGCTGAAAGTAATTCTGGACATTATCTGTAACAGCTGTGCGAATGCTTGTGACATTTATACACCAATTGTTTTTATAAATAGACCCGAAAAAGTGCATCATCACTCTCTGGCCACTTTATTAGGTACACCATGCTAGTACTGGGTTGGACCCCCTTTTGCCTTCAGAACTGCCTTCATTCTTCGTGGCTTAGCTTCAACAAGGTGTTGGAAACATTCCTCAAAATTATGCAGTTGCTGCAGATTTGTCGGCTGCACATCCATGATGCAAATCTCCCATTCCACCACATCCCAAAATGTGCTCTTTTGGACTGAGCTCTGCGACTGTGGAGGCCATTGGAGTACAGTGAACTCATTGTCATGTTCAAGAAACCAGTTTGAGATGGTGTGAACTTTGTGACATGGTGCATTATCCTGCTGGAAGGAGCCATCAGAAGATGGGGACACTGTAGTCATAAAGGGATGGACATGGTCAGCAACTCAGGTAGACTGTGGTGTTTAACCCCTTCATGCCAACCGCACACAAATGTGCGGCCTCCTGGCGTCTGGGCCTAGACACCGAGCAGCCGCACATTTGTGTTCATGTAACAAAAAACATATGTGCTGAGAGCGCGCGCCCTGCACGCTCCCAGCACACGTCCGGTACTCACGGAAAGGTACCGGTCTGCTCTTTCAATTGGGACCTTTCCCGATCATGTGACCGCCGCGACGACGCGTCACGGTGGTCACATGAACCCTAAACCATGCCCCACCCGCCCCGCCTCCTGGCGTCTGAAACTCTTAAAGGGACGGGAGGCGCCGGCGGGAAGGGGTTAAACAATGCCTAATTGGTACTAAGGAGCCTAAAGTGTGCCAAGAAAATATTCCCCACACCATTACACCTCCAGCCTGAACCATTGATACAGGCAGGATGGATCCATGCTTTCATGTTGTTTACGTCAAATTCTGACCCTACCATCTGAATGTCGCAGCTGAAATCGACAATCATCAGACCAGGCAACGTTTTTCCAATCTTCTATTGTCCAATTTTGGTGAGCCTGTGCAAATTATAGCCTCTGTTTCCTGTTCTTAGCTGAAAGAAGTGGAACCCAGTGTGGTCTTCTGCAGCTGTAGCCCATCTGCTTCAAGGTTCAACGTGTTGTGTGTTCAGAGATGGTATTCTGCATACCGTAGTTGTAATGAGTAGTTATAGGAGTTACTGTTGTCTTTCTGTCATCTCGAATCAGTCTGCCCATTTTCCTCTGACAAAGCATTTTCATCCACACAACTGCAGCTCATTGGATAGTTTCTCTTTTTCAGACCATTCTCTGTAAACGCTAGAGATGGTTGTTCGTGAAAATCCCAGTATATCACCAGCCCGTCTGGCACAAACAACCATGCCACGTTCAAAGTCACTTAAATCCCCTTTATCCCCTATTCTGATGCTCAGTTTGAACTACAGCAAGTCGTCTTCACCATGCCCAGATGCCTAAATGCATGGAGTTGCTGCCATGTGATTGGCTGATTAGCAATTTTCTGCGACTAAACAACTGAACAGGTGTACCTAATAAAGTGGTCAGTAAGTGTATACCTACTGGAAGACTTCTAAAGCATATGTCCAAGGTCAATATCAGGATAACATAGCTAGGGTTCAAAGAAGAAGCAGCTCCATCAATCCCATCAGGGTTTTGAGAGGGGGAAAATATGGACAACCCCTTGCCTGGGTGACAAGAGACCAATAACTCTGAATAACTATACCTGGGATGCAGGATGTGAGTGGTATTCCATGGACCAATCCGACAACCATAATGAATCACTTTACGGTGTACTTCTGTATCCTTTACACATCTAGGCCCACATATTTTACTGAAGAACTTAATAGATACCTCCAAAATACACCACCTCCAGTCTGACACCCAAGATTGATTCTTTCTGCAGGCATATATAACAAATGATGATATCTTGGTGGCAATTTATACCCTCAAGTCTGGGAAGACCCCAGAAGTGCATGGACTGCAAAACAAAAAATACCCAGTTCCAAGAGAAAAGTCACACTTATCAAGGAAGGTCTGCTTTGCGAGGCCTTGCCCTTAAAATGTTCTGAGTAGGGTTTGGTCTTTCTAAAGCAGAGGTTTACAAACTTTCTAAGCAAAAGGGCCAGTTTACTGTCCTTCAGACTTTAGGGGGGCCAGACTTTGCCTGGTGGGACTAAACAATGCCCCATCCTTGGTGTTAGTGAGAGAAATAGTGCCCCATCATTGGCATCAGTGGGAAGAATGGTGCCCCATCGTTGGTGTCAGTGGGAGGAATAGTGCCCCATCGTTGGTGTCAGCGGGAGGAATAGTGCCCCATCGTTGGTGTCAGCGGGAGGAATAGTGCCCCATCGTTGGTGTCAGCGGGAGGAATAGTGCCCCATCGTTGGTGTCAGCGGGAGGAATAGTGCCCCATCGTTGGTGTCAGCGGGAGGAATAGTGCCCCATCGTTGGTGTCAGCGGGAGGAATAGTGCCCCATCGTTGGTGTCAGCGGGAGGAATAGTGCCCCATCGTTGGTGTCAGCGGGAGGAATAGTGCCCCATCGTTGGTGTCAGCGGGAGGAATAGTGCCCCATCGTTGGTGTCAGCGGGAGGAATAGTGCCCCATCGTTGGTGTCAGTGGGAGGAATATTGCCCCATCATTGGTGTCAGTGGAAGAAATAGTACCCCATCATTGGTGTCAGTGGGAGGAATAGTGCCCCATCATTGGTATCAGTGGGAGGAATAGTGCCCCATCATTGGTATCAGTGGGAGGAATAGTGCCCCATCATTAGTATCAGTGGGGGGAATAGTGCCCCATCATTGGTATCAGTGGGAGGAATAGTGCCCCATCATTGGTGTCAGTGGGAGGAATAGTGCCCCATCATTGGTATCAGTGGAAGGAATAGTGCCCCATCGTTGGTGTCAATGGGATGAATAGTGACCCATCATTGGTGTCAGAGGGAGGAAGAGTTCCCCATCGTAGGTGTCAGTAGGAGGAAAAATGCCTCAAGGAAAAAGACAAGTAAAGGGCCGCATCTGGTCCCTGGACCTTAGTTTGGAGACCACTGTTCTAAAGCAATGGAAAGGGGTGAAAAGTCCATATCCCCCACCTCTGATCCCCCACAGCCCCCACAAAACAGCCTTTTATTCCAAACACTCATCAGGAAGAACAGACTGTGCAGGCAGTGCACACAACTCCAGAATCTCGGTTCCTAAGGTGATCAATTTTTATGTGCTATAAATAACTGGGACGACATGGATATTATTCAGTTTTTGGAAATCTCCTAATATGAGCAGAAGTGTACCGTCTGCCTAACTGATGAATGTCTCAATGCAATGAAAAGATATTTTTAAAAGCTGACCATATTGGGCATAGTGGAGTCTGGAATTTGGAAACTAAATTATGACTGATCCAACCTGATGTTATTTGTACACGAAGATGATTAAAACACAAGAAATGCTAAAAAGCAAGTCCAGTCAGTACGTTATACCTGTCGGAATGGCTGCAACCACCAACATAGTCTGTGGCACAGGACAGCAGGGCTACCAGGGGTGACAGAGCCACCCACACATGTTGATTATTAGTAACACTGCCCACCAGTGCATCTGTCCAGGTCTTCACTATTCTGTGTATTTTTGTTGGTGAAATGGTATAATGACTATTCTCCAGTATCTGGAGGTTATAAATCCCACACTAGAACCAAGTTTCTAAAGACACTCTGCCTCAGGTAGGTAGAAGGCAAGCATGTTTTTGGGGAAAAATCATACTTCATTTGGATATGATGAAGACACTGAGCCAGACTACCCAAACAAGTACTTGATCTACTGGAAAGCAAGTTTGGTGGGCTGCATTCAGGGGGTACGGGGAAACCATTCATCCACAACTATGCCCATGGTACAGCTGTCCTTTAAAATCAAGCAGCCATAATCTAAATCATTGAAAGTTCTAGCAGATAGGTGCTGCTCAGTAGGGTGACTACTTAAAATTCACCCGCTTTTTTGGTTTTATATTGAAAATACTGCCCTCCTGAACCTTATTCACCCCATTGATGTATTTAAAGGAACAACTCAAACTAACTGGAGGAAAGTACAAAAGTAATTATTATACTGAAAGAGTAGTTGATGTTTGTAATAAACTTTCAGCAGAGGTAGTGAGCCAGTCAACAGTAAATGGCTTCAAACATGCTTGGGTCAAACATACATCTATATGCAGACAAAAAAGTAAAAAAAAACAAAGGCAAACAAAAAAGGGGGTAGACTTGATGGACCACTCAATCATTTTTCTATGTTTCTAAAAACCGATGATCCTAGTGCTGCCAGGTGGAAGTGCTAACCACATAGCAACTGTGCTGCCCATATACTGTATTTATGCTACCATCCTTTACCACTATATAATAGCATGAATGTTTGAATCCCAACCACGGCACCACCTGCCTGGAATTTGCATGTTCTCCCTGTGCCTGCGTGGGTTTCCTCTGGGTACTCCGGTTTCCTCCCACCTCCAGAGACACGCTGGTAGGTTAATTGGATCCTGTCTAATTTGGCCCTAGCTAGTATGTGTATGTATGAATGTGAGTTAGGAACCTTAGATTGTACGCCCCTTGAGGGTTTGGGACTGATGTGAATGTACAATATATATGTAAAGCGCTGCGTAAAGATTTACGTCGCTATAAAAGAACCTGAAATAAATAAAATTAATAAATAAAATGGGCCTAAAATGGGGAATTTAATACATCATAATACAAAGTATGTGAGCAAAGGACACACTCCTGTCCCCCCCACCCCAATTACATGAACCGTAAAGAACTAATAAACAAAACGGATAGGTTCACTTTTAGTAACAGGTTATATATTACACTCGTATTTACAGTAGGATATAGCATGTTACTAATGCATCCCACTCACCCCCCTGATCCCCCCCACTGTGACAGCAGGTGAGGGTTCCTCACTTACCACGCACCGTCACATTTTAAAAACAGTGCAGCTGTGCAAAATTCTGCCCACACAGCTGCATTATTCTTTCATGGGAACGTGTGAATGAAGAAACCACAAGTCCCATCTGGCACTGTGGCAGATGGACTTATAGGCAGGGAGCTCTAGACAGGGTGTGCAGGGCCTGACATTACACCTGCCATCCACTGATCTCAGGTACAAGTCTGCAGACTTCTGTAAAAAATAATTTCTAAAAAGATGTGTATTTAAAGTGGAATTCCACTCACATTGTAAAAATAAAAGTCAGCAGCTACAAAAACAGCCACTCACCTGTCCCACAATCCCATGGTGTCCTCCCCACAGCCTGTTTCACTAGCCGTCCTGTGTTGCAGGTGCCGGCATCTTCAGGGTGCGCACCTGGCTGACAGCTTGCGGCTTCACAGCTGGGTGCCCACTGGGCATGCATGAGAAGCGCTGCACTTCCTGAATGGCCCCGTCATCTTCTGGGACCTGTCACGTGTCCCACAAGACTACAGGAATGGAGAAGGATAATTTCCGCTTCCAGTCGCCTAGACGATCACAGCGGAATGGGGACTGTGTACCTGTCAATTTCAGGTACCTGTTCTCCCCCCCCCGGCTCCCCAAAGGTGCCAATTCCTAATGGGGAGCAGGGGACCAATCTTTAATGCAGAATTTCCTCTTTCGGTTGGAACTCCACTTTCATTTTTTTTTTTTTTTTTAAGAAGAGGTAAACTTGGCCTTTATACCCAAATGTTTTTTTTTTACAACTACTTTTTGTTCATATTGGCATTTTAAAATAACAATAATTTATTGGCTGGATGACAGGCTTAGGGCTCATGTACACGGGGCGTTTGGACAACTCTTCTGAACGATGGAAACTGACTGCTGGAAAACGTAGGTTAAAAAACATCAGTTTAGCCGCGTTTGCATACTGCGTTTAGCAGCGTTTATGCACGTTTCCGTTTAGAAGCGTTTTTAAAAGATAACCTCAGGAGACCTTCCTAAATGCCCAAAATGCACTGAAAAATAGTAAATTAACTAAAAAAGGCTACTAAAATACACCATGAGTTATTTTATCAAGTCATGCGGTATTTTAGTAGTGAAAAGAATGCATTATTGTTTCAACTGTCAGCGGGATTCCCACTGACAGCTGAATGTAAAGAAAGAATTGCTGGCAATTAAAAAATAATTTAAAAAATGGCGTGGGGTCCCCCCTTCCATCCATACCAAGCCCTTCAGGTCTGGTATGGTTTTTGAGGGTGGGACCCCACACCAATATTAAAAAAAAAAAAAATGGCATGGGGTTCCCCTCAAACTCCATACCAGACTCTTATCCAAGCATGCAGCCCGGCAGGTCAGGAAAGGGGGGAGGGGTGAGCAAGCGTGAGCGCCCCCTCCCCCCTGAACCATACCAGGCCACATGCCCTTAACATGGGGGGGTGCTTTGGGGGAGCTCCCCCCCAAAGCACCTTGTCCCCATGTTGATGGGGACTAGGGCCTCTTCCCCACAACCCTGGGCTGTGGGGGTCTGCGGGTGGGGGGCTTATCAGAATCCGGAAGCCCCCTTTAGCAAGGGGGCCCCCAGATCCCGCCCCCCCCCACATGAATTAGTATGGGGTACATGGTACCGCTACCCATTCACAAAAAAAAAAAAAGCTGTAGTGTGAAAAAAGACAGGACTCATTCTTTGACAAGTCCTTTAATAAAAGAATGTCTCCCGAAGTAGATCCAACGTCAATCACATTGCCTGGCGCCGCTCCGGGAAAAAAAAAAAAAAAAAAAAGGCTCCGCTACCGACGCTGGTAAACTGGACAAAAAACAATTAGTTTTTAATTGCCAGTAATTCTTACATTCAGCTGTCAGTGGGAACCCAGCTGATAGCTGAAGCATGATGCATGCTTTTTACTACTAAAATTTTGCATGGCTTAAAAAAATAACTAATGCGGTATTTTAGTAGCCTATTTTTGTGGATTCAAATGGTTTTTTTTTTAAAGGCTATGCAGTATCCTACAGCATACTCAGATGGTGTAGGATACCGCTTAGCAAATTGTGCCCTGGATATGAACCAATCAAAAACGCTTTTAAAATGCAAACGCTTATAAACGTGGTTAACTGCATTTACACACGTTTGCAAGTGTTTGCTGTTTAAAATGCCGGTAAAATCTACTCCTGAACGCAATTTTGCTGCGTTCAAAAAAAACGACTGTAAACTCAACTGCCTGTAAAAGACTGTAAATGACCATGTGTACATGGACACAGGAAAACATTAGGGAGAGTTCAGGGGCTGCAGAAAAAAAAAAAAGCCAGAAAAGCTCCTAAACGTCAGTTTATCAGCTGCAGTGTACATGAGCTCAGTAGAACATTTCTGAAATGTTCTAAACAATACATAATTTATAGAGGCCAGGAAACTGATGATTGACGGCTTTGCAAGTCGATAAGCCCCTCTTGAAACCCCCTTTGAAACATTCAGATCTTAGGAGAGGTAAGCACCACAAGGAGTGCAATGATTAATATCAATAGACTCCATTATAAATAAAAGGAGTGGGCATAAGAAAAAGTACGGTGTAGGGAGCCTAAATAATTCAGGAGTATGTCTACTGGCATACAAGTAAACCATAAAAAGCAAGAAATTGTTTAAGCATATCTACCATGTCCTAGCCACGTAACCAAAGCTGCCTATGCATATGAACAGACATTACAAATGTGTGACACCAGCTTAAATGAGCGCATACCGCGCACGTGCAGCTCAGTTTGCATCCTGGAAATGTGTGGGGATGACTGCACTCCCACACATGTGAGTACTGAGCATGCTAGAGGGTCTATTGTTGGTGGCTGCTGGGGGGATCTAACGTTGTTGGGGGTCTATTGTTGCTGGCGGGGGATCTACTGTCACTGGGAAGGATCTTCGGTTGAGGAAGGGGTCTATTGTTGCTGGCTGCTGGAGGGTCTATTGATGTTGGTTGCTGGGAGATCTATAGTTGCTAGCAGGGGTCTATGTTGTTGGCGTGATTCTATTGTTATAGTAAACGAGACTAAAACTGATTAGTTATGGACTCAACCAGGATTGGTGTTTTTTTTTGCACTGGTGGAAGGTGGAAGCACACATTTACAGAAGATCATTTCTTTTGTATAAGCACTTTGAAGGCTGGGAAAAAGAATTTTGGACTTATTTTTATATATATTTTATTTTTTTCAATGAATTGAGTTGTTTTGGCATTTATTCATTTATTATTTATTTATTTTTCTGATTTGAGTGTGTCACACTTACATACACAATTTTCTTGCACATTTATGTATTCAGTTTGAAATATTTAATTGGTTTAGGTATTATTTGCGCTGTTTTATTTTGTTTTTTTTCTTGATTTGTTGTTTACACTAGTGCACAGCAGCATTGTATACCTGTGGTTGTAGACATTCTGTGGCGCAGGAGTGTATTTCTGTAGTTTTTTTTGTTATACCTATATTAAATAATAAAGGGAAAAGACCTCCTATAGGACTTGGGACTTTGAAGGCATAGATATATACTGAAAAAAAGTTTTAGAAAAAGTACAAACTTTTTATTGTGTCAAAAAAATTATTTTAACATGTAGACATAACATACAATACATCATCCAAAGTCATAGTACAGCATCACCATCAAAGTATTAATTGCATGATCAGGATACCCAGTATGACTATGTTTGACTAACCATTAAAATTTGTAATTCTTATCATACAATTAATACTTGATGGTGATGCTGTACTATGACTTTGGATGATGTATTGTATGGAATGTCTACATGTTAAAATAATTTTTTGACACAATAAAAAGATTGTACTTTTTATAAAACTTTTTTTCAGTATATATCTATGCTTTCAAAGTCCCAAGTCCTATATGAGGTCTTTTCCCTTTATTTATTTATTCTGGGGTTGTTGGCTACTGATCAGGAAACCCCTCTTCTTCTCTTTTTTGTATATTAAATAATAGGGTCAGTGGTCAAAGACACATGAACGACTCCTTTATTAGACAAAGACATATCTAAAAACAACACAAACCCCCCCACAACACTCCACAGGTCTCGCATTATATCCCCTACCAAGGGCTACCAGTAATATCAGTTAGATGAGCATAGAATAGCAACCTCTGAAAGGACCATACTGCTCAGCATGTAAAGTTCCAAGATTAATAACGGAGTCCTCTTCAAAGGGATTAATATGTTTCTGCCACTCAAAAAAGGATGCAATAGGTGGAAACATGGTGGAGGCCTCATATAGAGATATTAATGTGTAGTCTAGAGGAGGATACGCTGTAATTTGCATAGACCTCCCTCTTACACTAAATTGTGAACCAGATGGATCTCATTGGGGGCAACCATACAAGAGTCCCAGACAGAACACCAGACCAAATGTAGTCCAGAGGAGGGAACCGATTGTATAAGCTGTGTGTATATATACAGTCAGATCCATAAATATTGGGACATCAACACAATTCTAACATTTTTGGCTCTATACACCACCACAGTGGATTTGAAATGAAACGAATAAGTTGTGCTTTAACTGCAGACTGTCAGCTTTAATTTGAGGGTATTTACATCCAAATCAGGTGAACGGTGTAGGAATTACAACAGTTTGCATATGTGCCTCCCACTTGTTAAGGGCTCAAAAGTAATGGGACAGAATAATAATCATAAATCAAACTTTCACTTTTTAATATTTGGTTGCAAATCCTTTGCAGTCAATTACAGCCTGAAGTCTGGAATGCATAGACATCACCAGACGCTGGGTTTCATCCCTGGTGATGCTCTGCCAGGCCTCTATTGCAACTGTCTTCAGTTCCTGCTTGTTCTTGGAGCATTTTCCCTTCAGTTTTGTCTTCAGCAAGTGAAATGCATGCTCAATCGGATTCAGGTCAGATGATTGACTTGGCCATTGCATAACATTCCACTTCTTTCCCTTAAAAAACTCTTTGGTTGCTTTTGCAGTATGCTTTGGGTCATTGTCCATCTGCACTGTGAAGTGGCGTCCAATGAGTTGTGAAGCATTTGGCTGAATATGAGCAGATAATATTGCCCGAAACACTTCAGAATTCATCCTGCTGCTTTTGTCAGCAGTCACATCATCAATAAATACAAGAGAACCAGTTCCATTGGCAGCCATACATGCCCACGCCATGACACTACCACCACCATGCTTCACTGATGAGGTGGTATGCTTAGGATCATGAGCAGTTCCTTTCCTTCTCCATACTCTTCTCTTCCCATCACTCTGGTACAAGTTGATCTTGGTCTCATCTGTCCATAGGATGTTGTTCCAGAACTGTGAAGGCTTTTTTAGATGTTGTTCGGCAAACTCTAATCTGGCCTTCCTGTTTTTGAGGCTCACCAATGGTTTACATCTTGTGGTGGACCCTCTGTATTCACTCTGGTGAAGTCTTCTCTTGATTGTTGACTTTGACACACATACACCTACCTCCTGGAGAGTGTTCTTGATCTGGCCAACTGTTGTGAATGGTGTTTTCTTCACCAGGGAAAGAATTCTTCGGTCATCCACCACAGTTGTTTTCTGTGGTCTTCCGGGTCTTTTGGTGTTGCTGAGCTCACCGGTGCGTTCCTTCTTTTTAAGTTTTATGTTCCAAACAGTTGTTTTGGCCACACCTAATGTTTTTGCTATCTCTCTGATGGATTTGTTTTATTTTTTCAGCCTAATGATGGCTTGCTTCACTGATAGTGACAGCTCTTTGAATCTCATCTTGAGAGTTGACAGCAACAGATTCCAAATGCAAATAGCACACTTGAAATGAACTCTGGACCTTTTATCTGCTCATTGTAATTGGGATAATGAAGGAATAACACACACCTGGCCATAGAACAGCTGAGAAGCCAATTGTCCCATTATTTTTGGTCCCTAAACAAGTGGGAGGCACATATGCAAACTGTTGTAATTCCTACACCGTTCACCTGATTTGGATGTAAATAACCTCAAATTAAAGCTGACAGTCTGCATTTAAAGCACATCTTGTTCGTTTCATTTCAAATCCATTGTGGTGGTGTATAGAGCCAAAAATGTTAGAATTGTGTCGATGTCCCAATATTTATGGACCTGACTGTATATATATATATATATATATATATAAATATTTATAGTGTGTTCACCTGCTGACGACCAGTGATTTAGGCACCATCCAGGGGAGGATATGCATGGAAAGTAAAGCCTCCCTCATACATTAAAAGCATAGAGTCTGGTCCGGGTAGCAACCAAATGGCAAGTCCATAAAGAGTGGCAATAACAGTCCCTTAGTGCATATTTGTAAAGAGGTTTTATCAAAAATGATAAATTTCAAGCATCAGAGCAAGGTCAAAGCAGGATTGAAGATACTTCTCATATTGTAGACATCAATTAGAATGCTCCTGAGAGACCGGGGAGTGTGGAGGTGGCCTTTCCTGAACGGTTTTGCAGGTATAACCGGCTGCCTCGGAGGTAGGCTCAAGCTTGTTTAAGTTCTAGTGAATCTACTGTTGCAGGGAGAAGTTTATTGTTGCAGGGGGATCTATTGTTGCTTGGGGTCTATGGTTGCTGGGGGATCTATTTTACTGCTTTTCTTGTGATCATTAACCTTCATACAAATTACTTCACTCCATAAAATGATGCTTGGTTTTATAGTCTCTAAAAGAGGCAGTACTGGGAGGTGGGTAGGGGGCCGGAACCAAGGGACGGTACTCGGAGGTGGGTAGGGGTGGAACCAAGGGATGGTACTGGGAGGTGGGTAGGGGGCGGAACCAAGGGACGGTACTCGGAGGTGGGTAGGGGGCGGAGACAAGGGGTGACTCAGAAGGGGGGACTACCTGCACCTATTCTCAAAGAAAAAAGCCCTGCAGCCGCCTTTGCTAAAGCATCTCAATGGGCAGATGTACGCAGAGGCAACGGATCCCAGGCTCTGTATGGTGTACAGCCTCTGAGGAGTCCTTTTTGTCCAGAGCAGTCCGGGTACAGGATCCAGGACAGTAGTCCTTCCTATGCTCATTTGTCTGCTGTATGGAAGAAGCAGGTTAAACAAACAGTAGTTAGAGTAGCCGATCACGGCCCTTACCTCCCCAGCACCTTGAAAGACAAACTTGTGATCAGAAAGTCTATTGTTCGTGATCCTGAGAGCAGCCAAAATCCCAGCTACTGCCACTGATGCCGTTCCTGAAACACAAAGGAAAGACCATCACACCTCATGCAATTAAAACCAACGATCCTACAATGCATGAACAGTGAGAATTTACATAGCCTCTCAGTTTTGGGTAGAGATGTTAATACGCAGCACCACTTGCTCTCCAGAGGATATACCCCCATTCCTGACCAGGCCATTTTTTGCGATATGGCACTGCGTTATATTAACTGATAATTGCGCAGTCATGCAACGCTGCACCAAAATGAAATGTATGTCCTTTATTCCCCACAAATAGAGCTTTCTTTTGGTGGAATAAATCACCCCTGTGCGTTTTATTTTTTTGCGCTATAAACAAAAAAAGACTGACAATTTTGAAAAAGAAAAAAAAAAAAAACTACTTTTTGCTATAAAACATATCCAATAAAAAAAAGTTAAAATTCTAATTTCTTCATAAATTTAGGCCAAAATGTATTTGGCTACATTGCTTTGTTAAAAAATAAGTGTATATTAATTGGTTTGCGTGAAAATTATAGCGTTTACAAATGTGGCATATATAATGTACTTTTTATTTTATACTAGTAATGGCGGTGATCAGCGACTTATAGCGGGACTGCGGCGTGTGTCTGACACTGGAGGGAACTGACTAACTGCAACTGACATCTCCAGTGACACCAATACAGTGATCATTGCTAATAAAAACATGCACTGACACTGTACTAATGACACTGGGCAGGAAGGGGTAACATCTGGGGCAATCAAAAGGTTAACTGTGTGCTGTTTTACTATGTGTGAGAGGGGTCCAGCAGGCTCCACCCACTACCTGCAGAAAACTACAAGAGGGGGCAGAGACAAGACCAGTCACCCTGCACAGGGAGAGAGAGCAGCAGTGACCAGTCTATTACAGGAAGAGGTAACATTTTACACTGGATTACTGCACAGATCTGGAAGAAATACACAAAGCAGACCAAAGATTCAACAATGCACATGACAAGTGCATTTAGACAACTGCATATCTCAGAGGTCAGCTTGAAACATATAAAAACAGCCTAGCAATAGGTTAACAAGAAATGACTGTGCGTCCTGCACCAATACCCACCTGCAAAGTGTGTGCAAATATGCCACCTCTGGACTGATAATGACCATCACTTTTACTGCAAGCCTGATTATAACTTTCAGCTTGCCTATCTCAAGTCAGTGCAAAGCAAGCCGATTGATAAAATTAGTAGCCTTTGAAGAACATGTTTTTCCCTTTGTATACAGGTGTACCTCGGTTTATAAATTTAATTCGTATTACAAAAAATTCTTAAACCGAAACGCGGTTTCCCATAGGAATGCATTGAAAACCAATTAATCCGTTCCAGAGGTCAGAAAAAAGTAAAAAAAAGTTTAAAAAAGTCTTTTCAAAACTCTTTATAAAGTGCACTTTAAAGGCATAAATACTGTACAGGAACATGATTACAAATTAATTTGTAAATGCATTGAAAACCAATTAATCCGTGCCGGAGGTCAGAAAAAAGTCTTACCTGTTCAAAACTCTTTATAAAGTGCACTTTAAAGGCATAAATACGGTACAGGAACATGATTAAAAACAAATCTGTAAATGCATTTTTAAACCAATTAATCCATTTCGGAGGTCAGGAAAAAGTTAAAAAAAAGGTCTTTTATCTGTTCAAAACTCTTTATAAAATGCACTTTAAAAGGCATAAAGGGATATGATTAAGAACAAATTTGTAAATGCATTAAAAACCAATTATTCCGTTACGGAGGTCAGAAAAATGGAGAAACCCCCCCCCCCCCAAAAAAAAAAAGTCTTTTATCTGTTCAAAACTCTTTATAAAGTGCAAATTTAAAAAGGCATAGTACTGTACATGGACATGATTAAAAAAAAATTGTAAATGCATTGAAAACCAATTAATCCATTCCGGAGGTCAGAAAAAAGTAAAGAAAAAAAAAAAAAAGTCTTATCTGTTCAAAATTCTTTATAAAGTGCAAATTTAAAGGCATAGTACTGTACATGGACATGATTTAAAAAAAATGTGTAAATACATTGAAAAGCAATTAATTTGTTCCGGAGGTCAGAAAAAAGTAAAAAAAAAAAAAAAAGTCTTATCTGTTCAAATTTCTTTATAAAGTGCACTTTAAAAGGCATAAATACTGTACAGGGACATGTTTAAAAAAAATGTTTGTAAATGCATTGAAAACCAATGAATCTGTATTGCGAAACAAATTTGTAAACTGAATGGATTTTCATTCGTAAAACGAAAATTCGGTTAACCAAGGCGTTCGTAAACCGAGGTATGCCTGTATTTGCCTTCAATTGTTTTTTTTTTGCTGTGCAAAAACCTGGAAAACTCATTTAATAAGGAAATGTGCAAAGATAACCACTAGGTGTCAGCGTGTCTGCATCCTTCTCCAATTTGCGGCTTCGCTGTGCGACTCTGAAGCAGGCAGCTAAACAAGCTTTTCATTTTCCAAGTCCCTGTATTGTCATATAAACAATAATTAAACCACATTCTGCTAACCCTGGGATGGCAAGCAAACAGCCTCAGTGCCCCGCCATTCTAATCAATGAGATAATGAACAACATTCTTAGCTGGTACACTGTATCCTGACTTAAAGATAGAGGTAAACCCAGACTGGATGACATTTTCTTTGTGTAACAATCAATTGCCATGGCTGTTTTCATGAAATCCTGTTTTCTCTTTTTGCATTTCAGCGCTGCTGATCTCCTCTCGCCTGTTTCAGCCACTTCATATCTACAAGCGCTTCCTCCAGCAGGCACATTGCTTTGGATTCCTGATTCCTAAATAAAGAGGATGGTGGACTTTGCCTACAAAATGTGTACCAGAACGGCCACTAGTAGTCTCTACCAGGAGCTCAAGTGACACCCTACAACAACATAATTCATTTTTGAAATTTCATTACCATGTCAAAGCTTGTATGAAAAATTGTAATGATTGAGTTTAGATCTACTTTAAAGTGTTACTAAACCCACATCAGTAAAATCAGTCTGTATATACAATAAAGCATGCTTGTTATACTCACTGTGGAACCTAAGGGGTTAATCCTCTGCATTGTGTAAAAAGACTGCTTGATCCTGTCTTCTCTGATCCTCCCCTTCTTCCAGTGCCCCCTCTTATCTCCTGATAAGACCTATGTGTGGAGTCACTCTGCACATGCTCAGTTTGGTGTGTATTGCTAGAGAGGTTTTTTTTTTTTTTCTTGGGAGGGTGAATGTGATCAGCACAGGGTCAATCAGCACTGTCCAGACAGAGGTCAGGGGTTCTGAATCCTCCTAGAGCAGAAAGAAAACAAACTCCTCCTACAAGCTTTAACCAGTGCTCTGCTGGACACTGATAGAAGTCACAAGACTGCTCTAACTGCTAATGAGAAAAGGTATTTAGCAGTTTATATTTACGATCATATACAATCAGACGCTTGAGCAGTGTTTTTACCACCCCCCAACTAACCCCCTTAAGCTGCAAAGGCAGTCATATGGGGGTATACACATGCTACTTCCATGGTGCTTTGTGTTGCGGCAAAAATTATCCCCTTGGCCATACCACTGCCAAACTTGACCTACACTTTAATGCCAAAAGTATTGGGACACCTGCGTTTACACGCACATTAACTTTAATGGCATCCCAGTCAGTCCGTAGGGTTCAATATTGAGTTGGCCCCGCCCTTTGCAGCTAAAACAGCTTCAACTCTTCTGGGAAGGCCATCCACAAGGTTTAGGAGGGTGTCTATGGGAAGGTTTGACCATTCTTCCAGAAGCACATTTGTGAGGTCAGGCACTGATGTCGGACGAGGAGGCCTGGTTCGTAGTCTCCGCTCTAATTCATCCCAAAGGTGTTCTATGGGGTTGAGGTCAGGACTCTGTGCAGGTCAGTCAACTTCCTCCACCCCAATCTCCTCATCCATGTCTTTATGGACCTTGCTTTGTGCACTGGTGTGCAGTCATGTGGGGAACAGGAAGGGGCCATCCCCAAACTCTTCCCACAAAGTTGGGAGCATGAAATTGTCCAAAATGAGTAACAGAGATGCGCTCATCACTGTGCTGGTTATCCTTTCACAGTCCAGTCACAGGCTGGAGGTGGGCCCAGGATGCGCTCAGAGGCAGTGGGTTGAAAGATGCTGGCCACCAGACTGAGCACATCTAATCGGCAGAAAAGAAATACTGCAGTGAAATCTCTGGATTGAAGCTGAATGTTGCAACTAATGCTGGGATGCAACAGGGTATCATAGGAAATAAATGCTTAGTTCATTTGATCGTCCACTCCATCTAGTGGCCGTAATGCAGTTTTTTTTTTTCTTTAGAAATGAACAACATTCGACCTGTAGAGGAAATAACCTGAAAACATTTGCTTTTACCACATTCACAGAAGAAATGTACCAGCAGTTTCACTGGATGATTAACCATGCAAATAAACAGGTGTTCCTATTGAAAAATTTCCCCTCTCTTATTCTAGAGACAACTATAAGAGTTTGTATTTACTATCAGGATAAGCAGAGAGGATGAATCTCAAGAGGCAAGACAGACAATAATAGTAACTTGGCAGAGGCGCTAGTCCTTCCCCAGTCTATCCAAAATGAATTCAAAACAATGTTATCCCTGTACATACACATTCATCTGGCGCTGTCAGATCTAGCACACATTAAGCCCATCCTGGATTGAATTCCTGCAGTCATGAGGACTATGAGATGTAATGGGTGCAAGAGGTTAATAAGCGGGGCAGCAGGTCCATATCTCTGAGTCAGGCTTCTCCAGTTTACATATTGGTGACTGTCTTTGCTGCAGGTAATGGACAATCTGTTCATTAGATATGAGGTGTATGATTAACAAAACTCTCCCCTGGGGTCCATTTCATTCCAACACACAAAGCACATCATCTTCTGAGTCATAATATTTTTTTCCCCTGATGGAGAATTCCCAAATTCCTATTGTGCAGAGAGCGACAATGAATCATCCGAGGGCATTTTCAGAAGACACATTATTTCCATTCCTCCTATTTGGCCGGCAGCCAATACGTTTCAGGCAGTCACAGAACTCGGGACATCAGCCGCATTGCGTGCAAAATATTTACAATTTTTCAATGCCGCGTCCTTTCTGATTTACCGCAGGGGAATGCGCATTAATGCTGCCACTCACACTCCTGGACTGAGATAGTAAAGCAGGATTCTGGGCAATGTCCTGGTTATTCAAGAATTAATATTTTTAATGTGGACCTCCAGCCAAAAACAACAAAATAAAATAACAAAACCAGAAAAAAGACAAAAGTCCATCTAGTTCAACCATGAAAAAGAAAAAAAGTTATGACCCCCACTTGATTCAAAGGAAGGCAAAAAACCCCAGCAAAGCATGATCCAATTTGCTCCTGCAAGGGAAAAAAATTCCTTCCTGATCTCCCCGAGAGGCAATCGGATATTCCCTGGATCAACTTTACCCAGGGGCGGACTGACCATTTGGAAACTCAGGCACTGCCCAAGGGCCCGGGGTCAGTAGGGGGCCCCATGAGATGCCCCTGGTACCTTTTTCATAGGCTTTTTGGAGTTTGGGCAAGGACACAGGGGCCCCATGATCCCCTATTGCCTGGGGGCCCCATGAGTTGTCAGTCTGCCCCTGACTTTACCTATAAATGTTAGTATCCAGTTATATTCTGTGTATCTAAGAAAGAATCCAGGCTTTTTTTAAAGCAATCCACTGAGCTGGCCAGAACCAACTCTTGAGGGAGTCTATTCTACATTTTCACAGCTCTTACTGTGAAGAAACCCCCATACGTAGCCCCCTTGTCCTCTGTGATGACCTCAGGGTGAATTACTCTACACCAAGTTCACTATATGAACCACTGATGTATTTATACATGTTGATCATATCCCCCCTTATGTATTATACATGGTGATCATATCCCCCCTTATGTATTATACATATTGATCATATCCCCCCTTAATCTCATCTTCTCAAGAGGAAACAAATTCAGTTCCTCTAATCTTTCCTCATAGCTGAGCTCCTCCATGCCTCTTATCAGTTTGGTTGCCCTTCTCTGTACTTTCTCCAGTTCCCCAATATTCTTTTTGTGAATTGATGCCCAAAACTGAACTGCATATTCAAGATGAATTGTAGAAACCCCCCTACACTGAACAGGACTTTGAAGGCATCATACATAAAATGTTTGTAGAGGGGTTTGTGTCCGGAGGGATGAAAAAATAATTACTTCCCTCCATTGCCTAATGGGGGTTTGGGAGTGTGCGGGTTTTTTGTGTTGTCCTGTATGATGGTGTCAATGCCCTGTGGTGGATCGTACATTTTATTATTGCTTTATGTATCTTTTTGAGACCCTTTCTGGGTTTGTGTCATTCTTGGCCCTACATGTTGTATAATGCTAGAATATAGCTGCTGTTATAATATTGATTCAATATATTAGGAATGAGATCTGTATAGTTTTTATGGTGATGGGTATAGCTTAATTTTTCTCAGCTTCCTCTCTTGCCATGGGACTAGTGGGGGTTTAAACCTGGGCGCCTGGGTTCCTTCTTTTCGGTACCCAGCACGCTGGGGCTGCGCCACCAGATCTTTGGTCTGTGTCTTGAAGTTCATGCTTTGCCGTTCTTCCTCACCTTGGCGGCTGTGCGTCTTCCTCAGAATGTCGGTGGCGCACCAGTGCGTGACGTCACTCTGAACGAAATGGCATGGTGACGCCATGCACCGACATGCTGGGGGGCAGAGCCCGATAATGTTCCTCATGGAGACAAAGTGAGATTGGCGTTTAGGCGCCATTCACTTCCTCGGTTCCTCTTCTTTTTTTGGGGGGGCAGGTATCACTTGCAGGATTTGTCAATTAGGGCCCTATATATTTGGGGTTTCCCTTTTACAATCGATACTCTTGACTCCGAGGAGCCAACATGGCTCTCCCATGACTATGCTATGACGGTCTGTGATGATAAGCATTACATAGACCTTTATACTAAACAAAATAAGGACATGGGCCTCTTTGGAAATTGGAAAGTTTTTTATTTATGCCCTCTCTTTTTGGGCTTGAATAATATCTACTCATTGGTACTTTTATTTGTGTTGTTTCCAAAGGGGCACAAGGTATGCTTGGACAGAGACTCGTTTAGACCAATACAAGTATATGGTCTATGGCTTATCTATGTAGGTGTCAATATATGCATTCTGAGGATATTGAGATTTCCCACAAGTATAACGGTGGGTGCCCTCGCTTAGCCATTTTATGGCTTTTTCTTCCATGATGTAGAATATATATATATATATATATATATCTCTATCTATCTATCTTACTTTCTCTCTGTTAGTTATCTGAGTGACTCTTGTGTTCCGTCTAGATGGGATTTTTAGGTGCCTGGAGCCCATAGGTGCCCTGGCTGGGAGGTGCTGACAATCCTGGAGCTTGTTTTTAGGATTTAAAATTCATTTACGTTTTGAGTCTTTTATATTGTGAGTATATTTACACATTTAGAACCATATGATAAGCAATAAATAATTGTATTTTCAGTCTGACAGACTATATCACCTTTACACAGAGTGTCTGCTATCCCTGAGGAAGAAGCTATATGGCTCTGAAACGCGTTGGCATTTTGCAAAATCATCTCTGTAATCAACTAGGATCACGGTTTAACTTGTGTATAATATCCTTCAATGGTGATATGGTAAAATGTATAATATAACGGTTTTACAACAATGGAGTGTTGTGCCATAATTTTATGGAGTTTTTGACAAAAAGAGTTCACACATTTTATGTATGATTCCTTCAAAGTTCCATTCAGTGTAGGGGGGTTCTACAATTTATCTAGTCATATCGGGATGGTGGCAGATTATCAGGATTTCTCTTTTCTAATACATATTCCAGATGAGGTATTACTAATGATTTGTAACGGGAGGAAATTATATATCTCTCTCTGGAGTTTAACTCTTTTATGGAGATCATATCCCCATTTAATCTCCTCTTCTCAAAAGAGAATAAATTCAGTTCCTCTAATCTTTCCTCATAGCTGATCTCCTCCATGCCTCTTATCAGTTTGGTTGCCCTTCTCTGTATTTTCTCCAGTTCCCTAATGTTCTTTTTCTGAACTGGTGCCCAAAACTGAACTGCATATTCCAGATGAGGTATTAGTAATGATTTGTACCGGGGTAATATGATATTTCTCTCTCTGGAGTCTATACCAATTTTAATACAAGAGGATTTTTTTTGCTTTAGAAATTTCAGCTTGGCATTGCATGCCATTATTAAGCTTGTGATCTACCAGAACTCTCAGATCCTTCTCCACCATTGATTCCCCCTAGCGCCCCCCCCCCCCCAGTATGTAAGATGCATGCATATTCTTAGCCCCCAAGTGCAGAACCTTACATTTATCAGCTTTAAACCTCATTTGCCACATAGTTGCCCAAATAAACAGAGCACTGAGGTTGGCTTGTAAGTTGGAGACATCCTGTAAGGACGTTATTCCACTGCACAGCTTGGTATCATATGCAAAGACTGAAATGGTATTTATAATCCCAGACCCTATATTGTTTATAAATAAATTAAAAAGTAAGGGCCCCAACACTGAACCTTGGGGTACACCACTGACAACCCTAGACCATTCAGAGTATAAATCATTAACCACTACTCTCTGAATACCATCTTTTAGCCAGTTTTCTATCCATTTACATATGGATTTTTCCAACCACGTAGACTTTACCTTACACATTAGCCGTGTGTGGGGAACTGTGTCAAATGCTTTTGCAAAATCCAAGTATACCACGTCCACCGCCACCCCTCTGTCCAAGGTTTTGCCCACCGCTTCATAAAAAGGAATCTAATTTGTTTGACAACTTCGGTCTTTCATGAATCCATGCTGTCTGTTGCTTAAAATATTTTTTCCAGCAAGAGCTCATCTATGCGGTCTTTTAATAAACTCTCCAGTATCTTCCCAATTATAGAAATTAAACTAACAGGTCTATAATTACGTGGTAAAGATTTTGACCCCTTTTTAAATATTTACATAGTCTGGCTGAAAAAAAAAACAAAAGGTCCATCCAGTTCAACCATATTAAAAAATAAATTAATTAATTTGAACCAATGACCCTAGTGCTGCCAGACAAAAGTGCTAACCATTTAGCTGCTGCTTTGGAATGGATTTGTGGATGGATAACACAGCTGTGTGAGCAAAACAATGGACAGCCACACTACATTCAAACAGGCAGGTCCATGGAGAAACACCATGGCAATGCAATTCAGGCAATTGGGGACAGGGGGTTGATCGTGAGGATTGGGAAATGCAACCATATTGTGTTACATGCTAAATATAATGTAACATGAAACATAGTCCCATAGGTGGTCTATGCCTTTGATGGTGACTCCCATCAACAGACCAAAATATAAGCGGTTACCAATTTCCCTCCCTCTTTTCACTGCCATCTATATCAAGCTTAAATAACTGAATCCCCATTGGTCGCATGCATAGATGGAAGATTTTTGCTAGCACGGTTGTAAATCTCAGGCATGAAATCTGATCGAAACATATCCATTTATATTGTGCACTATCCATTTATAGTCCAGAGCAGAAAGTGTAATTTCTCTCTGCAGCCTCCTTCCTCTGTTATCAGCATGAATCACTTCTGACAAGTTTTCCTGACACCAGGAGAAAGATGCTGACAGGGGAGGGACCTCCAGTAGATTGTCAGCCTCCATTCTGTTCCTGTGAGCTGTGTAAAGGGGGGTGTGTCCCTTCCCTCCAATCAGGGCTTAGAGATCCCTTCACTGAGCTCTTCTGAATCCCTGCCAATTGCTTTTCAGAGAGATGCTGTGTAATTTCTGTACTTTGAACGAATGCAGAGAAGAAATGCTACAGATACAACTTATGTAGGGCGATTTGTTTAATCTCTGTGTATCACCTGAGGCCAGTCACTTCACTAGGTATATGTAAGGGTTTACAACCACTTTAAGGCTGGATTCCCCTTTAATATCTTACACTTATAGAAAAGCCAAGCTTTGAGAGGCAAAGCTGACAAAAAATAATTTAAAAAATTCCTGATAAGAACAACTTCATAGAATCCTCCATCTTATCGTCATTTTGCAAAGATTCATATTTTTCATGAGTATACATTTGGAGTGATTTCCAAAAAGTTGACTTGAATGCATGCCATTTAATCCCAACATGTTAGACAAAAGTCTTGCTGAAAAACCGACGTCTAAGCGGCTTTGAACATATGTATGTAGCACCCTCCTAGCGTAGGATGCTAGGTAAAATTTAGTTATTGTCTCCTTCTGTAATCAAAAAAGCAGTAATCGTTTGTTCTGGCCTGTTCAGGGTCTCACAGAATGGGGGTTTGATGGCTTCCCCTTGCCTCTTTAAGGCTGAATTCACACATGAGCGATTTGTAGTTTGAATGCTCAAACTTAAAAAAAATCTATTGTTCTCTATGGTGCCTATTCCTGAGATCAGGTGTGAACAGGCAACACAGAGAACAAATGATTTTTTAAGTTTGAGCGTTTTTGGATTTTCGAGTTTCAAGCTACAAATCTCTCTCCAGAGCTTAGAGTGGGAGATTCAAAACAACCAACTTAAATATTTATCCGGTTCCAGCCAATCCCTGTCCAAAGGGGGCTGGAATGGTGATAAAAAGTCTAAAACACTGGAGAGCAAGGTACGTTCTCTCCAGGTGGGTTCCAGAGCAAGAGGAGCTGCTGCTCTCCATGGAATGAACAACTGCTCTTGAGGCCTCAGCAGTGTCAGAGGTGAGGGCCTGGATGGACTTCGCTTGGAGCTGATTGCAGAACCATGTCACAAGGGATTTGGTCTTGAGAGGTGACATCTCAATCACTGGACCATGTCTGAAGGAAGCTGAAAGGAGGCTGCTGTCCTGGAGCCTTGTGAGTAGTGACCTTGAACTGATCCCCGAGACCAGGGCTAGGGTTCTGGAGGCTGCACTGGATACTCGCAGTTGTGCCAAAACAGATTTGCTCCATGGAATTCAGCTGTGAGACCTTAGACCAGTCTTTCTCAACCTTTTTACCTCAGAGGAACCCCTAAAATAATGTTCAGTTCTAGGGGAACCCTTGCTAAAACCAATTATTCAGGGGTCAATGGCAAAAATGCCTTTCACGTTAGCTGTCAGTAGGAAGAATGGAACCTCTGCAGTGGCAGTCAGAATGCCACCCTTAAAGTCAGCTAGAAAAATCATTGGTGACATGCCCCTGGGTCTGCCAAGTGGCATTGGTCTTGATACTATGCAGGTTCTATCAAAATAGGAGGTCAGTTGGCCACAGCTCAAGGAACCCCCCAGAATGGCTGCCTTAGACTGTCCATACTTACTATTACTCCTATAAGCAGATTGGCCTCTAACTATTAAGTGGCAAGAATTTGGGGTATCCCATGCCAAAGTTCCCCTCTCCTGTTAAAGTTTCTTCAAGCAATAAACTACAGAAAAAAGATATCCCCTAGACCAGGGTTGTCAAACTGCCTTTCGTTGTAGGCCGCATCAGTGCAGAGTTCAGGGATGCGCTACATACAGAGTGCAGAGGCTCAGGGGTGCGCTGTGTATATAGTGCAGGGATTAGGGGTGCATTATGTACAGAGTGCAGTGTTTAGGGGTGCACTATGTACAGAATGCAGGGTGTAGGGGTGCACTATGTACAGAATGCAGGGTGTAGGGGTGCACTACGTACAGAGTCAGAGGAACTGCTTCTCTCCATGGACTGAACAGCTGCTCTTGAGGCCTCAGCAGTGCCAGAGGTGAGGGCCTGGATGGACTTTGCTTGGAGCTGATTGCAGAACCAGGTCACAAGGGTTCTGGTCTTCAGAGGTGCCATCTCAATCACTGGACCATGCCTGGAAGAAGCTGAAAGGAGGCTGCTGTCCTGGAGACTTTTGAGTAGTGACCTTGAACTGATCCCCTAGACTAGGGCTCTGGAGGCTGCACTGAATACTCGCAGTTGTGCCACATCGCAAGGTGGCCAAATGCCAAACAGATTTGCTCCATGGTCTTCAGCTGTGAGACCTCAGACCAGCCTTTCTCAGCCTTTTTACCCCTGAGTAACCCCTAATATAATTTTCAGTTCTAGGGGAACCCTTACTAAAACCAATTATTCAGGGGTCTCCCACTGTATTTCCACTGTCTGTTTTTTTTCTTGGTTCAATAAAGTGGATTGTTTAGAGTGCAGCCGATCGGACATCCTTTGTTCTCACTGTATTATTGAAGCTGGTGTGAATGGACTGGTGCTTGTGGGGACAGACAGTCTCTGTACTAGTTGGGGAAGAACCAGCTAAAATCAGTGGGCCCCTTCGAGGGTAGCGCTACATGTAGCTCTAAAAAAGCCCATTGCAAAAACTCTCTCCTAAGACTTGTTCTGGTAGCTGAAACAAATACATAATAGTAAAATAAAGAAGCAGTGAAGCTCAATGACTATTCAGGAAAGACAGGTATAAAGAAAATATGTCTGCAGGAAAAATGTGTCTGCAGGTATAAAGAAAATATGGCTGCTCCCATGTATAACAAATGAGGGTACATGGACATTGCAGCTAACTTTAGAGGAAAAACTGAGGTTTTCTAATAAATTAGCTGCCTAAATCTCTGATTTAAAAATTGTTTTGATATGTGTCTTTCACGGAGGATAGTCTTTGCGTATGTAATTTTCCATCACCTGGCCAAGTTTATTAAGTGTTTACAGTAAAATGTTCAATTATGCAAGAGCAGCCTTCAGTCTTCACCTACTAGTGGACAATGTTAGAACTGCAGCTCAGTAATTCTGAAACTTTACAGCTGGCCTCAATCAGGAGTGCTTAAACAGAGTTCAGAGGTTCAGTGTGCACCTCACCAAACAGGGCACTACCTACCAAAAAGTTTTTTTGTGTTTTTGGATATTTTTCCTGTTACAATTTCTGCTTCTGCCCGCTGCATGTCCTAACCTTTTGGTTTGCCCCCCCCCCCCTTATCCTTTTGGTTTGTCCCCAACTAGGTTTGTCTGCTGCCAGCTTGTCCTGCCTCTGTTCCTGCTCTGCAGTATGGTACTTCACTTTGGATTTGCCACTACAGTCACCCTCCAATGACAAAGACATTTTCTTGATATCGAACAATGTCTGCTTCCAATACATCAGGCATGGCTCCATCAGCAATTTTAACAAGAACACTTATCCATATGGAAAATGATCTACTGAGTCAAACCTGTCATTTCAGGCTCCAGCGGTTATCAGCATTTTTTCTGTTCCTAGAAGCAAAATAGTGTTATCCTCTGTGTCCATGCACACTACTTTAGGCTATTAGAATTAGTTTTAGCTTCAGTGTCTAGGAACAGGAAAAAAAATGTTTTTTGTAGAGTTTTTTGGAGAGTTTTTCCAGCAGAACGAAATGGTAAATTCTACTAAAATGCTCCTAACAGCTTTTTTTAAGTTTTTTTTTCTTTTCCTACTTGTACTGTAAAAATGCTAATAAAATGTTGACGTTCCTAAAATGCTACTAAAAAGCTACTATAAAAATGCTATCACCACTATTTTTGGAGCTTTTTTAAAAACGCAAGTGTTACTAAACCTAGGACCCTGCATTCACTATATCTGGTCTCCCAGGACCCTGCATTCACTATATCTGGTCTTCCACAGTACACCCAACATGGAAGTTCAATTATTTTAGTAAATATAAACTGCTAAATACCTTTTCTCATCAGCAGTTAGAGCAGTCTTGTGACTACTGTCACTGTTCAGCAGAGCACTGGTTAAAGCTTGCAGGAGGAGTTTTATTTCTGCTCTAGGAGGATGCAGGACCCCTGAACTCTGTCTGGACAGTGTTGATTGGCCCTGTGCTGATTGCATGCACTCTAAATTGACCATGTGCAGAATGGCTATGGTTCAGTCTATCTTATCAGGAGTTAAGACATGGACATTTGAACAACAGGAGGAGCAGAGAAGTCAGGATCAAATCAGCCTTTTACACAATGCAGAGGATTAACTATTTAGGTTGCACAGTGAGTATAACAAGCATGCTTTACTGCATATACAGACTGATTTTACTGTTGTGGGTTTAGTAACACTTTAAGGTAACCTTTTGGCCTGCTGTGTTATTAAATCAGGCCTTCACTTGTGTGCTGGGCCCTATTAATATACCTGTTCAGCAGGGAACCAAACGTTCTCCGCAAATCTCTTGTGCTTCATCTACTTTATGATATTTACCCGGAAATAGGTATTTATCTGCTAAACACAGTGTACTCTGCTAAGTGTCATAATTGCTGAAATGTTCAGTTTAAAAGAAACTCAAGTGTACTCTAGAGAGGCGAATAATTGTTCAACAGACGAGAGGGATATTGTTGAGTAAGACAATATAGAGCAGTGAATATAAATGTGATAGTGACTGACAAAATGTATGTCATCCATTGTGTATCACTGGGGAGATCAGTGTTTCAGGAACAACACAAAAGAAGAGTGTGATAGAGATGGGAATTTTTTTCTAAAATAACCAGCAGGCTACCAAACTGAGAACTCACCGTTGCGGGAACTTGCACTTGGTTTATTGGCATGCACTTCAGATAATGACGGATTACTTACTTGGCTCTCTAATACTGCAATGGTTCTTTAAAATGCCACAGTTTCTGATCCTGCTGTAGATGGATATACACAGTTCAAATTTTGTCTAAATTCTTGATGAACCAGCTGGAATTTGCACAGTGGATGTCCGCACTGGCCCCCTTCCACCTGACATCTTTTGAAAAATCAAAGGAGCCAAGTGGGAAAATTTTCGGTTGAACAGCAGCTCCTTCCAATCAGCTGCAGCTGCTGTTTGTGTGGCAGCTCTCGTAATAAAATAGCCCAATACCTCTATCTGCGTTGTATGGAGTGGATGGAGGAATCTGCTAAAAATATTCAATAATGTATGGCCAGTTTTGGACACTTATTTCGTAATTGACCCACAGCGCTAGAAGGAGGTCTGGCACATCCAGGAGGTAACCAGCTGCCTACAGGATGACAGGTTCTGTGCACGGCAGCATAACCATATTCTTCCTACTCCAAAAGTCCACCTAAAACAGGGGAATGCAAAAAAACCCCATCAGTGCAATGTTGCTGAGCCTCTACAGCATTCGGTTTGAATGCCCTTTCTTTGCCCCAGCCGCCCAGATTAGTGATCACTGCTTTGTGGCCCCCATTTGATGTCAGCCAATCAAGGAACCAGGTCTTTCCCAAACTGAAGAGTACCTTCCCTTGTTCCCAAGCCATACCTGAATGTGGTGTGTTGCTGTCCTCATAAGGACCTCTGTGTCGTGCAAAGTCGTGCACTTTCCCGACAGAGCAAAACATCGCCATTTAGCAGCCCCATGACAGTGCCATTATTTGTTAATGGCGCCCCACACATCTGCAAATACTCACATTTTCTCATGGGCCAAACTTACCACGTGGTTCCACGTAGCGTATTTTTGGGACAGTCATGGACTTCCTTTCCATGTTTTTGTCCCAAGTAGATTAGCCCGTTGAAATAAATGGGCTGTTGAACGTGCCCAAGGCATACCTGCTCTCAAATTCATATTTCTCTATGTATTAAAAGTTGGGAAAGTCAAGTTTAAACTCCCGTTTAGACCCCAATCACACATGAGCACTTTGTAGCTCCAAACTCAAAAACGCTCAACAAGCCAAAACAAATTGTATTCAATAGCCAGCCCTTGTTCACGTCTGAGCACTCTGTCACTTGTAGCTGAACGCCTGTCGCTCCAAAAAATACATAAGCTACTTTTCAGGCAGTTGAGCATTTTGGGCCCCATAGACTTCAATGGGAACGCCTGAAAACATTTGATTTGAGTGTTTTTTTAGGCTTTTTTTTAGCCTATGAGAACTGATTTCCTGCCCCTAGTGATTGCTATTGGCTAAAACAAAAAGCGTTTGCACTTTGGTAGCCATGAATACCTACATTTGCTAGATGCGCAAGGGTGCCATTATGCATTAATAGCACCCATGAAAATCTGCTGAGGGCAACGCGTTTCAGTTCAGTGCAGGAAGCATGCATTTCCTGCACGGCAAGTGGTCTGAGCTGGCCCTAAGAGGGGGATTCCTTTACTTTAAAGGGATATCTTTTTACTTCCTGTTACCTCTGCAAAACAGAAAGTAAATGGAAATCTCTCAAAGGGAACACATGCAGCAAAAAACAAAAGGATTTTACACCCTTCCCTACTCTGTTCAATATTAAAAAGAAAAAGGGTTTTGCTATGCATACACTTCTAAAACTTTTCAGAATCAAGTCAATAATATCACAATGCACGTAGGCTATGCAAAGTGAAGCTACACCTTATTTGTGTTATAATTAGTTTTGGCTTGGTTTACTGATATGCTATCATCTCTTGTTATAATTTCCAATTCCATTTTCAGCTGCAGCTGAATAAACATTCATATCCTGCGATACTTGAATATTATGTAAAAGACATGGCTATGTTCCAGAGTAGCAGCAAGATGTTCTTTAAAACCAGATTCAACAGATATCAAAAATAAACTGGATGTGGAGAAGCATGAATGAATTCATTCCCATAATTAAATTACATGGGACTGGTGTTCTCGTCTAAATTATGCCAGAGAGAGACGCACCAGAAATTTACTAAAGATAAAGCCATCATCTGTATATAATTATCAGCCGCACTGGGTTTTCAAGACATTTAGCATCCATTCACACTTGTGCGACTTCAAAATCGTGCATTTTCCAGTGTGACTTTACATTGCAACTTTGGATGGGTGCGACTTGGATGCAACTTACGGTAAAGTACTGGGCAGCTGTCGGCGTCCTTACTAACCAGTGACTAGTGGGTTAAGGAGCGGTTGGCTGCCGCGTCCTTATCAACTGATGGCTCATCAGCTAAATGTAAAGAAAAGAATGCCATCTTCCTCCACCCCCAATCTATACCAGGTTCCTTGGGTCTCGTACGAATTTTAAGAGAAACCCCATGCCAAAATTTAAAAAAAAAAAAAGGCATGGGGTCCCCTCAAAATACCGAGCATGTAGCCCGGCAGGCCAGGAAAGGTGGGGGAAAACGAGTTCCCCCGTTTCCTCCTGAACCATATCAGGCCACATGAACCCCCAACGTTGAGGGCACATGGCCTAGTATGCTTCAGGAGGGGGCCTGCATGCTCGGATAAGAGTTGGTATGGATTTTGGGGGGAGACCTCATGCAGTTTATTTTCTTCAGTTTGGCGTGGGGTTTCCCTTAAAATCTACACCAGACCCGAAGGGCCAGTTATGGATTTGAGGGGGGAGGGGGGGGGGCAAAACATGAAACCTCACCCAATTTAGTTGAATGGGGAAGGAAGTAAAGCCCTGTCTCTACCATGATGGCTACTTCCACACCACGGCCGGATCTAGCCTGTCTGATTTGGGGGTGCAGTAAAAATGTAAAGAGGGGGAAGATATTGCAAGGTCAGCAGGGCAGTGTAGAAAAGTCAGTAGAGCAGTGTGTAGGGCAGTGTACAGGGGTCAGCAGGGCAGGTGACAGGGGTTAGCAGGGCAGGTGACAGGGGTTAGCAGGGCAGGTGACAGGGGTTAGCAGGGCAGTTTAAAGGAGTCAGCATGGTGGAAGACAGTGGTCAGCAGAGTTGAGGACAGGGTGACTGCTGGCACAGCACTTAAGAGAGTTCCTGCTCACCACAAAGTACATAGCTGTGAGGATGGGGAATTTTTGCATTTTTGAGAACAGTATCCCACCACACAGTGTGTAGCTGGCTACTGCAGCTGCCAATCCAATTAGGGAATTTCAGAAGGTCAGAACTGCAACTGCAGCCAGCTACACATTGTGCAGATTGATGCTGTAGGGAATCTGCTATGTGCTATGTGGGGAGGAAAAGACCTGTTGAGTGCCTTGTGTGCAGTGCTGGGACATCATCTAGAACTCAAAAGGTAAAGGTGATAAACTGCACCCCCCCCCAAAAAAAAAAACAGCACTAATCAACACGCTCACCCCTAAGCATAAATCCCTTTTGCAAGCCCAAATTCTATCCAAACAAAAATGCAAAAATTCCCCATCTTCACAGTCCAAACCCCCCTTACAGCACAGCCCCCCAATCCATCTTCCAGCTCAAATCCCCCCAATCCCTAACAAATCTTACATGCCCCAAAAATCACCCCTCCTAGCACACATCCTTTTTCCTTCCAAATTCCTCCTTTTAGTACAAATTCTCTCCCCAATCCTCCCCTCCTAGTACAAATCCCCACTCCTAGCATAAATCCTTTACCAAAATTCCTCCTTCTAGTACAAATCCTTTCGTAGAATTCCCCCTTCTAGTACAAATCCTTTCGTAGAATTCGCCCTTCTAGTACAAATCCATTCGTAGAATTCCCCCTTCTAGTACAAATCCACCCTCCCCCCCGCCCCCCCCCTCCTAGCACAAATCCTCTCCCCAAATCCCCACTCCTAGTACAAATTCTCTCCTAGAATCACCCCCTCCCAGTTCAAATTCCTCCCATTTTTAGCAAAAACCCTCTCCCCCAAATCCTCACTCCTAGCGTAAATCCTGTCCTCATATCTCCTCCTAGTACAAATCCACCTCCCCAACCCCCCCCCCCGCACAAATCCTACCCCTAGTACAATTCCTCCCCCCGAAATCCTTCCTTCTAGTCCAACTCCCCCTACTAGTACATATTCCCCCCCAACCCGCCTTCTAGTACAAACCCCCCCCCCCCCTCCTGTCATAACAGCGATCCTCCATACAGCAGGTTACATAGGATCGTTATTACATCCGACGGCACACGGCTTCATTACTCCCCCATCTTCTCCAAACACTGCTCAACTCTCGGATATGAGGATGGGGGGGGGGGGGGGGAGGGTTTAATAAGACTGTGTACTGATCTCTCTGGACTGATCACTTTAGATGTGGCCGGCCGTGAGTGCGGGAAGGGGGAAAGCTCAGCGGCACAGCACAAAGTACATGGGAGGAGGCGGCACCTGGGGGGAACAACTGAAATCTGGGGGGGGGGGGGTCACAGCCCACCCCAGCACCCCCCTAGATGCAGCCATGTTCCACACAGACCCCAAGCAGATCATGGCATGGAATTCTGTATTGGAGAAAAGATCAGGTGCAGGGTGACTACAGGCAATATTTGTGGACTAATCTATGGTCCACTGCTTGCCTTTTGTGGGCACAGATTCCACACTACAGGTCCTCTTTAAAATTGAAACACATGGCAAATATTGCACATGCCTTCATTCTCTGAGTGTGGCTTCCAATGTAAACACAGCATGCAATGATATAATGTCCTCAAGAAGGGAATATGTACCATTTAGGAGGGCACCGAAAGAAGTCATTCAAAACTTACAATTTCAGCAGCATCAAACACTTTGACAGTTGTACCAAAGTAGGTAAATGGCACTTACAGGCTGCATAGATCACATGACCATTAATGAAAATTAAAAAAGGAATTTGGACATTGTGATGGACGTGATGACCATACTACTGACCAAAGTCTGGGAAGCACTATTTAAAAGGAAACCTGTACTGGGAAAATATAGAAACTGCCATTGCTGAACTCTTGTTTTGAAAATGCTGGTTGCTTGGCTATAACATTTATCCAATACATTCTAACTTCAGACCAGAACTAACTTCACTGTGCCTTTGCACATATTTTCCCCAACACGTGCTGCAAGGGAAGTGATTGTCCCAACAAGCAGCCAACAGGGAGCAATGCCTGATTTCTCTCTAGGCCACATAAGCTATGGTTTAGGATGTCATGGCTTCCAGGGATACCACTTTAAATTTATGCTGGCTACTGCTACTTATGGACTTACAGGGCACATTAGGCAAACATCCATCTTCATCTTCCACCTGGATAGTCCTTCATGTGTCTGGATGTTGTGAATGGGTTTTTGTTTACCATAGAGAGGATCCTGCAATCATCCACCACTGTTGTCTTCTGTGGATATCCCTGCCTTTATATGTTACTGAGCTCACCAGTGTGTTCTTCTTTCCTCAGAATGTACCAAACTGTTCATTTGGCCACTCCTAATGTTGCTGCTATCTCTGTTGGATTTGTTTAATTTTCGAAGCCTTACAATGTCCTGTTTAACTTGCATGGACAGCTCCTTTGAACGCATGATGTAGGTTCACAGCAATAGATCTCCGATCTCCTCCACTCCTCCTACCACTCCATCCCCCACAGCCCCTTCCTCCTGTACCACTTTCCCCTCCCTCCTAGACTGTAAGCTCGAAAGAGCAGGGCCCTTGAACCCCTCATGTATTGTTTTGTTACTGTATTGTCTCATGTTCTGTTTTCCACTATAATGTACAGCGCTGAGCAAACATTTCTGGCGCTATATAAATACTGTATAATAATAATTGTGCCTGTGTCCAAATATATATGGACCTAACTGAATGTGTGGTTGTGTACTGACTGTTTGGAATAGCAGCAAAAGAAGGAGCGCCCGATGTCCAAAAGAATGCACTTTTTCTGGTAGATTAAGAGGCATTTATTGAGGGTAACGACAAGTGCATCAAACCAACACGCTTTTGGAGAACAGACTCTCCCTTCTTCAGGGCTATTAAACAAATATGAAAAATATACAGAGAAATAAATAAAACGGTATGTATATTACAAAAAACAGATTTACGTGTATACTAAAAAATAAGAACATTATGTCAGTTATGTAGAGGGAGAAAAAAAATTATATATATATATATAAATCAAGAGTTCCTGATCATGATCAAAATAATCAGATAATTGTAATCATTGTCAATTGTAAAATCTACAGATACCCGATAATCATCTCAATCATTACAATAACTATCTCCATTATCATCATTACTATGGATTTTATGTCTATTTTGATTATTTCTGATTATTTTGATCATGAACTATTGATTTATATTTTTTTTTGTAATTTTATTAAATATATATATTTCATTATTTTTTTTGTAATTTTAACCACTTGCCTACCGGGCTCTTATACCCCCTTCATGCCCAGGCCAATTTTCAGCTTTTAGCGCTGTCGCACTTTGAATGTCAATTGCGCGGCCGTGCAACACGTTACCCATATGAACTTTTTAGCTATTTTTCACACAAATAGAGCTTTCTTTTGATGGTATTTAATCGCCGTTGGGTATTTTATTTTTTGCGCTATAAAACATATAAAGAGCAAAAATTTAGAAAAAAAAAAAAGTTTTTCTTTGTTTCTATTATAAAATTTTGCAAACAGGTAATTTTTCTCCTTCACTGATGTGCATTGATGAGGCGGCACTGATGAGGTGGCACAGATAGGCAGCATTGATGGACACTGATAGTTGGCACTGATGAGCTGGTACTGATGATGCTGCACTGATATGCAACAATGATGGGCACTGATAGGTTGCACTGACTGGCAGCACTGCTGGGCACTGATGGGTTGCACTGCTGGGCACAGGTGGGTGGCACTAATAGGCACTGCTAGGCACAGGTGGGCGGCACTGCTGGGCACAGGTGGGTGGCACTGATAATCAGTGCCCTGATGATTGGTGCTGATCTGTCCTCTGACAATTGCCGGTTATCGGCAGTACTTTCCTCATGCTGTGACAGCATGAGGAAAGTGCAGCCGATAACCGATAATTGCATTTACCGGTGATCTGCTGTGTCATTGGACACGGCTGATCACATGGTAAAAGGCTGCTATGATTGGCCTTTTACCACATGATGTGGTCAGATGGAGGGCGCGTTCTGGGAGGAAGTCATATGATGCCCTCCCAGAACTGGCTGGCCACAGTGAAGCCTGTCACAAACATGCGCAACACACAGTGAAGGACGCAGACTCCATCTTGTTAAGAGTATATATTATTTCTCTCATTTCTCCCTTTCCCCCCCCCCCCTTCTTTCCTGGGAGACATGTGGCCAGTGTATGTGTACTGTGTATGGGTCACTGGCAGGGCAAGGCATCCCTAGTTTGGTGCAGAGCGGTCTGCAAAAGTGTAGCCTTTCTCACCTAGGCCAGGGTAAAGCCAGCGTTCCCAAGAGAATTGGAGCCTCACTGCCCAACGTGCCTGTGTAGTTTCACACCTCGTAAAACAGATAACGAGCCTTTCCAGAAGTTGAAAGAAATGCTGACCTGATGAGCCTAACTCAGTGGAGGTGACAGAATCAGATAAACTCTGTTAAACTCCATTTTTCCACCATGTCTCATATCTTGGAATATGAGAGACGACTTACATAAAAAACAGATATCCCGTCAGATTGGCTAGGAGCAGGGGAACAGTTTGATGGGTCATTCGAATTATCTCGGACCATCAGGGGAGCCGAAACATAGAACTTGTGAACCGCACAACATATAATTTCATAATTCATATCTAGATAATCCTCAGACTTGTCTGCATAATAATATACCCGTGGGTAAACTGTGTTTGCAGCTGGGAAGTTATAGACCAGAATATGAATTATGAAAGATGTAGGTTCCAATTTTGGGTTCCGCCTGCTGATCCCTCCCTAAACAGAGTATTGGTCAGTTACTCAGAACCACCCCCCCTGCTGGGACACTTTAAAACAGGCTATCAGGCCTAAGAAAGTAAGTTAATCATCTCCCATTCTTAACATCAATAGACCTTTCGCTCTGAAACGTGATCTGCTTCCATTCAAGGCTTAATGGCAAGTAACTTACCCCTTTAACTTCTCCCGGTTATCTCTTTGCTGTGCGGTTATATATATATATATATATCTATCTATCTTAGTTACATCTTCTCTGTAAATATTTTTACTGCACCTGTTTGACCCTTTTAGTAATAAATCTTTCTTCCGAAAGTGTTGAACTGTTTCTATAACTCTTAATTGCAATTTACGAATCCCTGCCTTTAAAGAGACACTACTGTTGGTTTAACTCTCTGTATAACCGGCCTGTGTCAATGACCGGGTTATGCTGACGATTATTTCAATTATTATAGTGGTATAGTGATATTGCGAGCTTCCTCTTTCTCTGAACCAAAAGGAGGTGGTGGCAGTGTGAAGGGGTTAATTGCGTAATTAACCTGACCCAGTAACAATCAATTCTGGCTGCTGGCACATCGATCGGTACCCATTAGCTGGAAAATCGTTGTGCAGGGTGCAGCTGGGTGTGGCATTGTTACGCACGTCACATCGCAATTGTAGATCGATTAGCCCTTTGGTCACGAGTTTGGTGAGAAGGTCCGGGGTCTGACGCCGCGATCGTGACAAAGCCGGCATTCGGCTATCTGCTGTCGACAAGTGGTTAAGATATCTTTTACCTTGGTATTCTTGCCTCTACATAATCAACATAATGCTCTCATTTTTTAATATACACGTATATCTGTTTTTTGTAGCATACATACCATTTTATTTATTTGTTTCTCTGTATATTTTTCGTATTTGTTTAATAGCCCTAAAGAAGGGAGAGTCTGTTCTCCCAAAACACATTGGCTTGTTGTACTTGTTGTTACTCTCAAAAAATGCCCCTTAATCTACCATAAAAATTGCATCCTTTTGGACATTGGGAGCGAATTATTTTTCTAATATTCCAAGTATACTTGTGGAAACGACCTTAAGGCCATACCAGAAAGGCAGCAGCCAAACCCTAAAAGGGTTTACTACCAGTATCCACCATTAGGCACAACTGACTGGAGGGACATCTCCCTCCCCACCCACACAACCTACAACCAGTGACTGATCCAGTCAGTCCAGCACGGTCCTCAGTACAAACAGTGTACGGATTGTGTCTCTGTGGACTTGTTCCTGGTACAGTATTGTGCTTCTATGACTTCTGGTTGTGTACTGATTGTATCTCTGCGGACATATTCCTGGTTTGGTACGGTTTGTGTCTCTATGGACATGTTCCTGGTACAGTTTTGTGCATCTTAGGACATATTCCTGGTATGTGTCCCCAGTGAAATGTGTCACTGTGGTGCCAAGTGTGTTTCTGAAGACACATTACTAGTGTGTGTTTATTTGCCTCATTATTTGGTCAATTATGTTTTTCAGCGCTCTGAGTGTGAGAGTGTGTGTGTTGGGGGGATCCAAAAAAGTTTATTGGGGATTGGTGGGGGGGGGGGGGGTTCGGCACAAAAGTAATGGTCCAGCCTTGCAGATGAGCTAAGAGAAGGAGAAAAGTCTTTTCCCACACTTTTATGCATATTATGCAGTTAATGTGCCTTTTTTTTTTTTTTTACCATTTTTTATAATTTTACATGAGGTTATTATAGTATGCTGTGATTACATTGAGCATACATCTGGAGATTCAAGTAAAGCACAAAGTAATTCAGTTGACATGTACTGTATAGGGTCATCATGTACATAAGATACGTTAACCACTTTCTTTTTATTTAGAGAATGAAAAAAAAAAAATCTAATTTTCATGCTAGCTAGACAGCTCTGAGGATTTAAAAATAACACAGAGAACTCGATCTTCCCACAATATCTAATATAATGGCAATATGTACTGTTTATTGTGGTGTTGTGCCAATGCAATCATCTGGATCATCTCTAGTTCTTATGTTCCCGAGAGAGAAGTTGATTTTCTATACTGTAATTACATCAACATTTCACTAGCACTTAAGCAGCAATAAGGAAAAGGACAAGAATCGGAGAGATGAAACTTGAAAATACATGGAGGAATTGGACAGAAGAGTCAGTAAAAGAGAAGGGCAGTGAGTAAGAGAGAAGAACATGGTGCAGAGACTGTAGGATGGAAGGACAGGAAAGGGCAGACGGTACACAAAAATTAAAAAATATAGAAGGGCAGACAGCACAAAGAGGATGAGGAACAAAGAAGAGCAGGCAGTGCAGAGGAGAAAGAACTGAGAAAGGGAAACAGCACAAAAAAGGTAAGGGACAAAGAAGCTCGGGCAGAGCAGAGGATAAGAAATTGAAAAGAATAGACAGCAAAAAGAGGACGAGGAACAAAAAGTGCAGGCAGTGCAGAGGAGGAAGAACGAAGATGGAAGGCTGCACAAAGAGGATGAGGAACAAAGAAGTTCCAGCAGTGCAGAGGAGGAAGAACGAAGATGGAAGGCTGCACAAAGAGGATGAGGAACAAAGAAGTTCCAGCAGTGCAGAGGAGGAAGAACTGAGATGGAAGGCTGCACAAAGAGGATGAGGAACAAAGAAGTTCCAGCAGTGCAGAGGAGGAAGAACTGAGATGGAAGGCTGCAAAAAGAGGATGAGGAACAAAGAAGTTCCAGCAGTGCAGAGGAGGAAGAACTGAGATGGAAGGCTGCACAAAGAGGATGAGGAACAAAAGTTCCAGCAGTGCAGAGGAGGAAGAACTGAGATGGAAGGCTGCACAAAGAGGAGGAACAAAAGTTCAGGCAGTGCAGAGGAGAAATAACTGAGAAAGGGAGGCAGCACAAAAGGGTAAGGAACAAAGAAGTTCCGGCAGTGAGAGGAGGAAGAACTGAGGAGGGAAAGCAGCACAAAGATTATAAGGAACAGAGAAGTTCCGGCAGTGCAGAGGAGAAAGAGCTGAGAAAGGGAGGCAGCACAAAAGGGTAAGGAATAAAGTTCGGGCAGTACAGAGGATGAAAAACTGAGGAAGACAAACAGCACAGAGGATAAGGTACAAAGAAGAGCAGGCAGTACAGAGATCATATGAAATTGAGGTACACATTATAGAGAAAAAAACAAAAAAAACAAAAAGGCAGGCAGGCAGTATCGAAAAACAGAAAAGGGGAGGCAGTACAGAGAGAATAAGGAAGAAGGGCAACTAGTACAGACAGCATGAGGAACAGAGAAGGACAGCCCATAGAGCGAGGATGAGCAACTGAGAAGGGAAGCCCGTACGGAAAGCATGAGCAACAAAGAAAACTAGCAGTACATGAAGGATAAGGAATACTGGAAGGCAGAAAGTACAAGGAGGAAAAGGAACAAAAAAGGGTAGGGAGTACAAAGAAGATGAAGAACAGATAAGGGAAGGGAGTACAGGTGGGATAAGGAACACAGAAGGACAGGAAGTACAGAGAAGAGAGGAAAGTAGGCACTACAAAGAGGAAAAAAGAACAAATAAGGATAAGGAGTACAGAAAAGGGTGAAGAACAGAGAAGGAAAGGCAGTACAGGAAGCATATATAAACAGAGGAAGGTACATACTGTAGGATGGTAGAAAATAGAAAATCAAAGAACAAAGAAAGGTAAGAAGTACTGGGAAGAAACTAAACAGAGAAGGGCAGGAGGATATGGAATAGCCCACATGGAAGAAAAATATATTTTAAATATAATTTTGAAAGATTCTTCCGAAATATATTGACATATATTTGAAATACTACAATTTTGGCCATATTCAACATATGTCAAATATAAAATATATATATATATAAAATGTATGTTGAAATGTGTTTTAATTACAAAATATATGAAAAATCAAAAAAAAAAAAATTTCAAATACACTGTGTCTTTAAAAATACACTTAATCTACACTTTTAGAATGCATTTACAAATATATGTAAAAATATATGTCAAAATGACTTTTTTATTTCTAAAAAATGCATTTCAACATGCAGTATATATTGAATACGGCCAAAATTGTAGTATTTCACATATATGTCAATGTATTGGGGAAGAATATTTTTAAAATATGTTTCAAATATATTTTTCTTCCATGTGGGAGAAAAGGGCAGGGAGTACGGAGGAGATGAAGAACAGACAAGGGAAAGCAGCACAAGAAGGATACAAAACAGAAGATAGCCAGAACAAGGAAGAGAGAGAACAAAGAAGGGTAGAGAGTACAGAAAGGATGAGGGATAGAGAAGAGCAGACAGTAAAGAGAGAATGAGGCACCGTAAAGAGAGAATGAGGCACAGTTAATAACAGAAAGCATAGTTTGGATGAAAAACAAAAAAGTCATACAACGTCGAGAAGCAAAGACACAAATAAACAGAAGGAATGGGATTATAAAAGGAGAACAAGAGCAGAGAAAGCTTGGGTTATAAACTGAAGGACAACAAAGTAGGGCCAGGATTATAGATTGGATGAATACAGGCAGGGAGTACAGATTTATTAGAGAACAGAGAAGGAATTGGATTATAGATTGAATGAAGAGCAAAGAAGGGCTTAGCGTATATATTAAGAATTAGAAATGGTGGAGAAGATAGAGCAGATAGAAAATAGCAGATTGTAGATTTTATAAGAAAACAGACTTTATACAGAACATAGAACAAAGATTGTTTTTTTAATGGAACAGAGCAGGGTATGGGGTATAGATTTGATAAAGAAGACAGCAGGGTCTGAAGTCTAGATTTAATAAAGAAAAGAGCAGGGTCTGAAATTTAGATTCTATAAAGAGACTAAGGTTTGGTGTATAGATTTTGTAAAGAGGACAGCAGGGTATGAAGTATAGATTTTGTAAAGAAGAGAGCAGGGTAGGGAGTATAGATTTGATAAAGAACATAGAATATAGATTTGTTATGGAACAGAGCAGGGTATGGAGTATAGAATTAATAAAGAACAGAGCAGGGTATGGGGTATTTACAAAGAAGAGAGCAGGGTATGGAGTATGGATCTTATAAAGAACAGAGCAGGGTATGGATTTTATAGAGAATAGAGCAGGGTAGGGAGTATAGGTGTTATAAAGAACTGAGTAAGAAATGGAGTATAGATTTTATCAAGTACATAGAATATAGATTTTTTTTTTAAGAAACAAAGCAACCCATGGAGTATGGATTTTATAAGGGACAGTAAGACCAGGTATAAACTATAAAGATGCATGATGGAGAGAAGACAATCCAGAGAGAGATAGAAATGGCTTGATGCATACGTTGTTGCCTTGCATTCAGACTGATGAAGTAAAATAAACTACTGGTGTAAAATAATGACTAACATATGAATTCTACAGCAACAAATTATGCACGTGATAAAATATATTAGTTGAAAAACTGGGGTCCATAGGAGACTGAGTGCTATTCCAATAATAAGGATATGTTAAAAATGTATTATCCATAGAACTTCCTTTACTTATGCTGAAGCCAGAATATTCTGACCTGTGACTCTTCCGACAAGGTACAGATTGAACATCTGCAGGGATCATTTGTCTGATCTGTTTGCTTTCAGTCCCAATCTTACATTCCCTCTGACATCCTGGTTTCACGCTCCACTTGTTATTTAAATTCTATTTTCTAAGGGTCGATATAATCTGCATTTCCACTCCTCCATCTCCCCTTCCATGTTACTGTATGAACAGATGTGGAGGAAATCAGGTTTAGTAACAAGAGTAGATAATATAATAGAGCTGAGGCTGTATTTTGGCAGTAATAACCTATAACTGATATCTTGCTAATCTCTCATTTCCTTACAATATCTTGATTTAACTGTTTACATCTTTTTTTTCCAACACACCTGGTGCTGGACAAATGTTCCTCTTGGCACGATGTAGACCTGATTTGGTTCCGATTATTACGCGATTGATATATTGGTCTTCATCCCCATGTGCCCTGGTGTGGTAATGATGTTTGAGCTATAATGATATCATCATCAAGTACATGTAGTAGTCTGCTTTTTGACGTGTGCTCAGCATTTCCACTTGCTATCATGTGGTGTCTCCCTAGAGCACTGCTTCCCTTAGTAAGTGGTTTCTGTGTCACCAATTAGGCAAAGTATTTTATGGAGCAGGAAAATTCAGAGATTATTAAAATTTGCAGATGACAAACACCAAAAAAACTGGATCATAACACACACACGCACACTCTTAAATTCTGGCCCCACTCCAAACTTTGACCTTTAGTGGAAGATCATTTCTGGAGCGCCACTTTAAAGTGGACCTCTCTGTTACTTTTACAAGTTTGCATGTATAACATTTCTGACATGTCATAATGGGCAGTGACAGCATACATTTTTTAAAAAAAGTTGCACCTTTCATCATAAAAAATTGTTCTCGAGCTCCAGAGATTACTCGGATTGTATATTGTAGCTTTGCAAAAGGGTAGGACTGCAAGAAGAGGACGGGGAGGGAAAAGAAAGCTGATCGGCAGTTAGACAATCTTTTTTCAAGTACAATAGCTCCAGCTTGGACCAATGTAACTATGTATATACCATACCTACCTGATGTCCCTAGAAGATGGAAGTCACTGAAGTAGACAACGCTACTCTAGTGATCTTCACTTGTTTTGGGTCCCTCTCCAAGCGGCTACCTTGCTGCATTCTAAACTCAGGAGGTCGGCCGCTCCGCATGGGTGCCATTCGGAGAATGCTTTGAATTGCAAAGCATTCTCTGTTTGGACAAGGTGGTCAGCATGTCACCGCCCCACCTCCCCCCTCCTCCAGAGAATGCTTTGAGAAAAGTATGGGGGTTGCCACTGCTGACTCACTTTTGAGAATATTAGATCCCTGACTGTCATGCTGATTAAACCCAGCATTCTACTTTTAAAGCAACTAAAGCCAAAACTTTGGTTAGAGTGGTGATGAACCCCCTGTCAGGCTTTTATCGTCGTCATCTCCTTTATAAGATATATAGTCTCTCTATTTTTCTTGATGACCATTGCCACTAAACCTGAAAGTAATGGAAAATGCACAATTTGGTTTTATAACTAAATCAGGAATTGGGACACTTGTTTTAGTGACACCTGTCTGATTTTTTTTATGAGTATTTTATAAGTAACCAGGCATCCAAGGTCCCATGTTAGTTTTGTACTTGCACATTTTTTTAAATAGTTTTGAGTATGAATAAAATATGTCCCTAAATTAATTTAACTTCTAGTCCTTTGGTTTCTAAATTCTTTAAGATTTTTTTTTTTTTTAGAATACATTAATAGGTTTTGGAAGTGGTCGATATGACAGGGAGATGTGTAAGGTTTAATAGGTAATTATTATCATGGACTCCACACACAGTAGACAAGAATCTGATTTTGATTTAGGGTTTTTCTAGCTGTCTAAGAGGACGTTTCCCTCACTTGGGAGAATTTCCTCACATTTTCTGTTGTGCCTATAAGACAAGTAGTGAAGGGAAATCTCCCCAATTGGACACAGATGGCAAAAAAACAGAACAGGAATTTTCACCATTCCATACTTCAGGAAAAAATGTTTTGGCTTTAGATATACTTTAAGTAAAACAATAGACAATTTTAGACGATTCAGACTCATGGTGATGGTCATTCGAGTTAAAACAAAAACTTTTGGGGCAAATTAAACTACATATATTTTCCAAAAAATGTTGGTTTTACATTTTTGATTTGCTGGAGAAATCTTTTTTATGCCATACATTTAAAGGTCTATATATTTTTCTTTTGGAACATTTTTTTCATTAGTGAAACAAACATTCTATAAACTCCCTGATCAGCTCATCAGCCGTGAAAAAAGGGCAATTTGACAAGTCATCAATCCATTGCTGTTTTCTCCCCAGTGACAGAACATTCTGGGGCACGACAACTGAAAAACGCTGTCCAGGCTAAAAGGTTGACAATTAAAGCATTTTTCTTCTTTCAACAAGAATATGGAAAAGATATTTGTTTGAAGGTATTCTAAGACTTAGGGTTGTTTATCTTTTTCACTCCAGGGCCAAGAATTTTGACATGTATGGAAGTCATGGAGCTCCAAATCTTTTGGCAGTCTTAAGCTTTTCAAAAGACCCCCCAGAGAAACTTATAGGTGAGCCTTACAGTGAAGACAGCAGCTGTTCCAGAACAAATGATTTAATAAGTAAACTCCTTTATAAAACAGACTAATGAGAACACTCACCTTGTATATCATCGTTGAACGTACAGTATTTGTTGCGATACTTGTTCAGGAGTCGAAAGGCATTTAAATTTGCAAAGTCTTCGAACTGGATCAAACAGTTCATGCCGTATCTGTAATTAAAATGTATATCACATTATTTAGATATAAGTTCTCAAATGTATAAAGAAAAGATGTCCCTTTATATGGTCCTAGTCCAGGTGTCATCTTTCTGGAGACCCAAATTCTTTATTATATCTAATAAAAAATTAAGAATAATAAAGAATTGTGGTATACTAAAAGATGGCACCCGGACTGGGACCATATAAAGGAGCATTTTAGTCATCCAATCATAACCCCCTGAGGAAGTCACGCGTCCTTGTGATGAAACACATTGGGGTGCTGCTGTGGATGGCGTCACAATATAGTCTGGGAACCAGGAATTGAGGTGCTAATGTTTGAAATCATAGTTCTGTGCCCAGTACATGTATAATATGGGTGCGCTAAAGTGCACATTCAAAATGTGAGTTTAATTTTTTCGAGTGGATGTGAAAAAAGGTGTTTTTAAAGGGTAAACACAAATTATTATTTTTTTCTCTATGACCCTGATCAAGAGGAGAGGAAGATAGAAGGCGCATCTTGCTGGGAGGAAAAGGATCCCATTTAAAATCGACGTGCTATTTGAGTAGAGGGAATCAGGGAAAATAACATATTATGGTCACTAGATGGACCTGATGAATATAAGTTGGTTACCATGGGAATCGTACCTGAAAATATTGCACCAATGATATCTACCTCCAGTTAGACTATCAAAAATATATCCTACCCAATCATCACACTGTTGGCGACAATGCAGTGATCCAGGATCCACATACCATATATTGTGGTCCTGAAAATCTCTCAGATCCTTTTGGAACAATGTGTTCAAACTAATATCTGAATTACTTGGAAAGAAAATTGACCCTAACCCCGCTCTAGCATTACTACATATAGGAATTGATGAATTTCATCCTATCTCCCAAACCACAATGATACATAAACTATTTGCTGCTATAGACAACATCGCCAGATTGTGGAACTCCCTTACCACACCATCTATGTCTATGATCCATCACGACATAAACTTCCAATGTGAAATAGAGAAAAGATTTGCCCTCAACAACTTCTCCTATACGAAGTTCAAACATTTTTGGTCCCTATGGTCAAGTAACTCTAATTTTACAATTAATTTCTGATAGCCCACAAATACAATGGTGTATGTATAACTAACCTCAATTTCTCTGCCTCATAACTGAACTGGTTATTGTTCAAGCCTTTCTTCCCTGGTTCACACCCTTCCCTCCATCTCCCCCCTCACCTCCACCCTATACTCATCCCAGGTTCGATGTTATACTATACTCTGTACCTCATTTCCAACGACTATATGTAACCTTGATAGATATACAGTCAGGTCCATAAATATTGGGACATCAACACAATTCTAACATTTTTGGCTCTATACACTACCATAATAGATTTGAAATGAAACGAACAAGATGTGCTTTAACTGCAGACTGTCAGCATTAATTTGAGGGTATTTACATCCAAATCAGGTGAACGGTGTATGAATTACAACAGTTTGCATATGTGCCTCCCACTTGTTAAGGGACCAAAAGTAATGGGACAGAATAGTAATCATAAATCAAATTTTCACTTTCAAATACTTGGTTGCAAATACTTTGCAGTCAATTACAGCCTGAAGTCTGGAACGCATAGACATCACCAGACGCTGGGTTTCATCCCTGGTGATGCTCTGCCAGGCCTCTACTGCAACTGTCTTCAGTTCCTGCTTGTTATTGGGGCATTTTCCCTTCAGTTTTGTCTTCAGCAAATGAAATGCATGCTCAAATCGGATTCAGGTCAGGTGATTGACTTGGCCATTGCATAACATTCCACTTCTTTCCCTTGAAAAACTCTTTGGTTGCTTTTGCAGTATGCTTTGGGTCATTGTCCATCTGCACTGTGAAGCGGCGTCTAATGAGTTGTGAAGCATTTGGCTGAATATGAGCAGATAATATTGCCCGAAACACTTCACAATTCATCCTGCTGCTTTTGTCAGCAGTCACATCATCAATAAATACAAGAGAACCAGTTCCATTGGCAGCCATACATGCCCACGCCATGGCACTACCACCACCATGCTTCACTGATGAGGTGGTATGCTTAGGATCATGAGCAGTTCCTTTCCTTCTCCATACTCTTTTCTTCCCATCACTCTGGTACAAGTTGATCTCGGTCTCATCTGTCCATAGGATGTTGTTCCAGAACTGTGAAGGCTTTTTTAGATGTCGTTTGGCAAACTCTAATCTGGCCTTTCTGTTTTTGAGGCTCACCAATGGTTTACATTTTGTGGTGAACCCTCTGTATTCACTCTGGTGAAGTCTTCTCTTGATTGGTGACTTTGACACACATACACCTACCTCCTGGAGAGTGTTCTTGATCTGGCCAACTGTTGAGAAGGGTGTTTTCTTCACCAGGGAAAGAATTCTTCGGTCATCCACCACAGTTGTTTTCTATGGTCTTGCAGGTCTTTTGGTGTTGCTGAGCTCACCGGTGCGTTCCTTCTTTTTAAGAATGTTCCAAACAGTTGTTTTGGCCATGCCTAATGTTTTTGCTATCTCTCTGATGGGTTTGTTTTGTTTTGTCAGCCTAATGATGGCTTGCTTCACTGATAGTGACAGCTCTTTGGATCTCATCTTGAGAGTTGACCACAACAGATTCCAAATGCAAATAGCACACTTGAAATTAACTCTGGACCTTTTATCTGCTCATTGTAATTGGGATAATGAGGGAATAACACACACCTGGCCATGGAATAGCTGAGAAGCCAATTGTCCCATTACTTTTGGTCCCTTAACAAGTGGGAGGCACATATGCAAACTGTTATAATTCCTACAGCGCTCACCTGATTTGGATGTAAATACCCTCAAATTAAAGCTGACAGTCTGCAGTTAAAGCACATCTTGTTCGTTTCATTTCAAATCCATTGTGGTGGTGTATAGAACCAAAAATGTTAGAATTGTGTCGATGTCCCAATATTTATGGACCTGACTGTATGATTTGTCACTCCGGAAAGCCATGATGTATATTGTTCACAATGTATAACTGAGAATCTGTATGTCTTACCCTGTTAACTCCTATAAATTTCAATAAAAAATGATTAAAAATAAGTTATTTACTATGATCATCATTTCCATCTTGTGGCCATAATGTGAAATTTTCCCAATCCACTGTATTATATATGAATGAATAACATTAGACCTGCAGATCATGAGATAAACCTTAGCTCAGAGAAAAAGAGAGTAAAATAAACAAAGATTAAAAAAATTATAAAAACGCTTTTCAATGCATTAAAAATACCTCCAAAGTAGACCTGAGAATTTTTTTTTCCAGGAAACGCGACAAGAAATAAAATTGGGGACTAAATGACAAAACTTAGAAAATCTTCAGAAAAATCACATAAAAGCGAAGATAAAATACATTTTAAGTTAGTAGCCTAGTTTACAGTACATCTGATTTTTCAGATGTGTCTTTCAAGTGGATTTGTTTGCAGGCCTCAAATGACATGAAATGAATCAGAAAATGACACACCTAAGGCCCAATAATTCAGAAGTGAAAAAAAAAAAAAGATGCGAGAAATGCAAAACCGTAGGGGACAGTCACAAAGCCCTGGTATAAAGTGTGACGGGTCTTCTGTGCCAGGTGAGCTGAAACGACTATCTTCTGTATTGTCCCACTGGCTGCAGGCGATGCAGTAACAGATCTCTCATTCACTGCCCCTTTCAAGGCTGCTGAAATGTGAAGGGGAGACACAAGGCAACCTAAAAGCTGAAACTGATACAGAAGCTTCAGGGTTTATTTGAGACCACAATTTTCCTCTTGAAGTGCTCCATTCATGGGGCTACTCTGAACATCCAAAGTGTCCCAGATTCTCATTTTAATCCTAAGTCTCATATTTACACTGCTTGTTGTATAGAGAAATTAACGGCTGTGCCGGTCCAACAAATACGGCGCCGTCTATTGTTCCCTGCAAAGATGAGGTCAGCGGTGACAACCAATTCCTTATTATGCTGTCCAAGATGCTTTGTCATGCTGTATGTGAATAGGAGCAAACATCTTAAAAGAAGGGACTAGGACAGAACTATCATTTAGCAATAAAAAAAGAAAAAGAAACCAGGGGAAAGAGGGAAAGAGACCCACTGGCACAGAAGTCCTAATAAGAACAAACAGAGGCTGAAAATATAAAATAATGTTTATTAACAAAATAGAACAAATTGGAAAAAACACAGACAACCTCCACCTAACAGAACTAAAATGAAAATGGCAACGTTGTCATATGAAGGACAGCCCACTTTCCGGGATTCTGGCCACTCTGATATACACACATACACGCACAGAGCAATCAGCCTTCACTGAGGAATAGAATAATGGACTCAGATGGAAAGAGTGGAACAATGAAAAATGAGAAACAGGAATAGGCCAGGAGAGAAAGAGAATGAATATAGTGGAAAAATAAAAGAAGAAGGAACAAGTGCAGCAAATTTAAATCAGTACATAGAAATGGCTCTGTATATGAGATATGATGCAGGGTCTCACAGAGTGCAAATATCTGATATAAAACCAACAATCAATAAATGGCACAAAATTGTCCAATGGTAGAGGTCAGATGGATATAGTGCACTTGGACTCCCCAGTTGGGGGTGATCACTAGGTACTGCCTGATTCTCCAATCATGGACGTAGCCTCATACAGAGGTACAGTATGCACCTTGATTGGTGCTATATAGGTAAATGGAGAGGCTGTAATTGACTTTGACCTACTGATTGCACAATGGATCTGAAATTTGCAGATGATAATCAGAGCATCTTGTCAGGCTGGTATAAATCAAATGGAATCATATGGAACTGACATGCATGCAGAGTCCAGCAATATACACTAGAATATGTTGTATTGGTATTCATTCAATTTCTTGATATCCTCAATGATAGTCGGTCATGAATAAACTGCCAGTATTCCCAGTATAAGGGTGGTCACCCAATAGGGTATATCTGAGAAACCTAATTGTTGGTGCTGCACCCAATATAGGAAAGACAGTGTACATATGTATATATATTTTATGACCATGAATCCTGTAGTATCTATTGGACAGCAAAATAATAGGCTGCAGTAAATAGGATCCAAGATCTAGTAATTATCCAATGCACGAAAGTAGTGGATAAATAAAACGGCTAATAGTAAGCTTAATGTAAAGCTAAATAGCCTGGGGGTAATTCATCTGTATGGAACAGGCCAGGGATAGGAGTAAATGTGGTGATACAGTCCTGGTAAAGTCACAATGTTCTGCAATCAGTCTGTAAATGCCCATAGTATGATATGCAGTATTGCAGGTACAGTGGTCATAACGGCAATGATTGTCAGGATGCTCTCACCCAGCAGGAAAACCCTCAGTTGCCAAGAATCCACAATGTATGGTTCCAAATAAATGTCCGGTTACTGCAGCCAGTGAGTGGTGTAAAGGTCCATCCGGTCAATACAGTTGAGATTGACCGGGGGGTTTTCCTGCTGGGTGAGAGTATCTTGACAATCATTGCCGTTACCACTGTTCCTGCAATACTGCATATGATACTATGGGCATTTACAGGCTGATTGCAGAACATTGTGACTTTATCACCACATTTACTCCTATCCCTGGCCTGTTCCATACAGATGAATTACCCCCAGGCCACTTAGCTTTACATTAAGCTTACTATTAGCCATTCTATTTATCCACTACTTCCGTGCATTGGATAATTACTAGATCCTGGATCCTATTTACTGCAGCCTATTATTTTGCTGTCCAATAGATACTACAGGATTTGTGGTCATAAAATATATATACATATGTACACTGTCTTTCCTATATTGAGTGCAGCACCAACAATTAGGTTTCTCAGATATACCCTATTGGGTGACCACCCTTATACTGGGAATACTGGCAGTTTATTCATGAACGACTCTATCATTGAGGATATCAAGAAATTGAATGAATACCAATACAACATATTCTAGTGTATATTGCTGGACTCTGCATGCATGTCAGTTCCATATGATTCCATCTGATTTATACCAGCCTGACAAGATGCTCTGATTATCATCTGCAAATTTCAGATCCATTGTGCAATCAGTAGGTTACAGTCAATTACAGCCTCTACATTTACCTGTATAGCACCAATCAAGGTGTATACTCTACCTCTGTATGAGGCTACGTCCATGATTGGAGAATCAGGCAGTACCTAGTGACCATTCACCCCCAACTGGGGAGTCCAAGTGCACTATATCCATCTGACCTCTACCATTGGACAATTTTGTGCCATTTATTGATTGTTGGTTTTATATCAGATATTTGCACTCTGTGAGACCCTGCATCATATCTCATATTCAGGGTCATTTCTGTGTACTGAATTTGCTGCACATGTTCCTTCTATTTTTCCACTATATTCATTCTCTTTCTCTCCTGGCCTATTCCTGTTCTCATTTTTCATTGTTCCACTCTTTCCATCTGAGTCCATTATTCTATTTCTCAGTGAAGGCCGATTGCTCTGTGCATGTATGTGTGTATATCAGAGTGGCCGGGATCCCGGAACGTGGGCTGTCCTTCATGACAACGTTGTCATTTTCATTTTAGTTCTGCGTTAGCTGGAGGTCATCTGTGTTTTTTCCAATTTGTTCTATTTTGTTAATAAACATTATATTTTCAGCCGCTGTTTGAACTCATTAGGACTTCTGTGCCAGTGGGTCTCTTTCCCTCTTTCTTTTTTATTGCATGTTCTCTGGTCCTGAGGACACCACCGCAAGATTTGGTGAGTTGGCCTAATCATTACTATTATTTATAATATTTGGGATTTTTCCACATTTTGGGAATTATCCTCGTGAGGCATCCCAATGTTCTTTTAATTTTTTTTGCGCTATCATTTAGCAAACAAAAATACTGAAACAGAAAAAATACTTCAAAATGGCTTTTCATAAAATAAATAAATATGAAAATTTTGTCATTGATTTCTGCGAAGAACATTATATGTAAGCCTGGAAAGTCCTTATTGAAAAGTTTCTATACAACTTGACCTAGAAATTTTTCAAGACACAACATTACCCTCACTATCTACAGAAGTTAGAGTATGTATAGTAAAAAAAATATGTAGAAATATAACCGGCAACTCAGTCACTTCTTCATAAAGAATTTTTATTAGCAAACAAAAGGGAATACAGGACGCATAAACTAATGCGTTTCAGCCAAAGCCTTGCAATGCTATGAGGAAGGCTTTGGCCGAAATGAGTTAGCTTTTATGGATCCTGTATTCCCTATTGTGTGCTAATAAAGATTCTTTATGAAGCAGTGACTGAGTTGCCGGCTATATTTTTACATATCTTGAAGTGATCGTTCCAGCCTGAGCTTGGGTGAGTTTCTTTAATTAAAAAAAAAAACCATGGCTGCCGCCAAGCCCAAGCACTGTGTTACTGTAAACTCTTAGAGAGTTCATGAGCAGTGCTGCTGAGAGGGACTATAAAATTAAATGTTTGCCATTTTTACTGTGTATGTATGATAACCAACAGGGACTCGGGGAATTGGAGATTCCATGAGGTTGAGCACCTTTCATGACAGCAATGACTCATTAAAGTGGAACTAAACCCTCCTATTGCTTTCAGTCAAGGAAGCTGCCATCTTAGCCTATATTTGATCTTCAACTGCCATGATGCTGCCCATATAACCAGTTATGACACCAGCTGTTTGACAGTCTGGTTGACAGCACAAGTAAATGTGACAGTTACATTCTCGGCACATGCCGGCAATATAATTGTTTTTTTAAACTGGAAAAAATCGATTGGTTTAGTTCTGCTTTAAGTGGTAGACTTGGGCTTCACCAATGTGCCGAGTATGTGGAGATGCCGAGTCACTAGACACACCTAAGAGGTTTGGATTTATCTGCATGAGTCTCCCAAGATGTCACCCTCAAGTCTGCCCCTACTCAGGCAAAGCAAATGAGTTATCAGATTATATTTCAAGAGTATTCTGGAGTACAATCAGAGGTTATAGTGAGGTGGACTAATAGGACCCAAACTGCCCTCCTTTACTTAATTGGTGTGAAACAAACACAGTACAATCTTCCTAAATACAGAAGGTGTCTGCATACCTGCCATTGGAGATACAAAAAACAAAGGATTGAATCCTCATTTTGGGATAGCGGGTGGAACATACAGCATGCTTTTAAGAGAAGAGCACAGTGGGCTGCAATCAAGGAAATTCATAATAGCACAAAAAAAGAACCACAAAGGCACGACTTTGATCCAAAACACAAAACATTTTTTTTTTTTTTTTTACACTAGCAAGACCTGAGGTCAAATTTCAGGAGCAGGAGGTCAGACCTAGATACAGAATATCTGCATATTTGCCTTTCCTAAATTCTCCTTTCCCTCCTCATCAATGTCAAATAAAACCTTTCCATTTTTCCATCGGGGGATAAAGAAGCTGGACTGCAAGAAATTCTACGCAAGGCACCCGCAATCTCTGAAGCAAGGCGGGGTCTTTAAAGTGAAAACTGTGCTTGGATGATGCAGGACAAATCAATTCCCTTAAAGCTCTTTTGGCTGTACTTCTCCTGTGGATCACAGGAGTGCAGTTCGTTCTGCACTCCTGTGACCTGTTTTCAGCTGACAGCGGACTGAAATCCACTGTCCACTGATGTCACTCAGCCGGTCTAGGCTGGGGAAAGATCCCAACTTTAAAGTCAGGATCCACCCCCGAATCTAGAGCAGCACCTGGCTCAGCCTCTCAGAGAGCCGCTGAGAACCTGAGCCAGCCGCTCCCTCCCCCTTCACAGCCCAGCGCTCCAGTGAGCATCGGGGGGCAGAGCAGACAGCAGTGACTGACAGTCCTGGCTCTCTGCTAAGATCGGCTGTGAGAACTCAGCGATCATGTGAACATGAAAATGAACCATAAGGGAATGAAGGGAAGGTAAGTTTATGAAATTAGTTACAAGAATGTGTTCACTTTTAATTACTTTAAGTTATTATCAAATCAGATAAAAGGGGGATGACACGCAGACCAAGATATGAGGTCTAAAAAGAATTACTCGGACACCAAATCTGTGATCTACAAGATGCTGTCCAACCAACCCCACTTTATTATAAAAACAAAAACCTGGCACACATGGGTTAAAAATTGTCTGGTTCAGCAGTAACAAGCTGTCTTTTGGTCCATGCGTTCTGCTTTCTGTTCAACAGAAGCCAGTCTGACGACTGAGCTTGAGCTTCAGAGGCAGAGAAAGGATAGACGGAAACAGTAACACTAGTAGGCAAGCAAATATCTTTTTGGGAACAATAGACGGGAGAAACATCAGCTTGTCCTCATACAAGTCACTTAAGCACTGCACAGAGTACATTAGATGTTTCAGACCTCTATTTAGAAGAATTATGGATTGGAAAAAGCTAGAAAATGTACCTGCGTGACGTTGAGTATGACCAACAGGTTAGGACGCTTGGCTCCCTTAGTTCAGAAACAGGCTAATAATTGCGAGAATGCTTCTAGAAACTTCGCTCACAATTATCAGACCATCTTCCAGTTTTAGTTGTCAGCCCAGTTCTTAGAGAAAAAGCATACAGACCCAGAAAAGGATGACGGTATAGTTCAGCTAATGCCTTACAAGCTAAAACCTTTTATTCTTTTATTTTATTGACTTCTGGGATAAAAAGCTTCTGTAAATGACAATGTGTACTGCCTAAAAGATTTCCAGTGTACTAGAACATTCATGTGATAAAAAGATAAAAGCAAAGCTTAAAACAGATGCAGTAAATAAAAAAAAATGTGCAGTACTAAGTTTGGATGAGCTGACCCTGAATTTTCAGCATAATTCTTAACTCAAAACACTAGAAATGTATTTATTTCAGGTACTTATATATCGCCATCAATTTATGCAGCGCTTTACACATATATTGTACATTCACATCAGTCCCTGCCCTCAAGAAGCTTACAATCAAAGGTCCCTAAACTCACATTCATACATACACAATTTAGACAGAGCCAATTAACCTACCAGCGTGTCTTTGGAGTGTGGGAGGAGACTGGAGTATCCAGAGGAAACCCATGCAAGCAAGGAAGAACATGCAAATTCAAGGCAGGCAGTGTCGTGGTTGGGATTTGAAACAATGACCCTAGTGCTGCCAGGCAGAAGTGCTGACCACTTAGCCACCGTGCTGTCCAAGCTTTAAGGACAGACCTTACAGGCATATCCCGAAAGACTGGCTGGAGTAGTCATTTATTTACAGCTGGATTTTAGAGGACACTACATTAGGATCTAATTAAAAAACACAATCAGGGCCTCCCCAACAATACCTATCTACACATCCATTAGTATGATTCCAAAGCCATCTACAGACAATACAAACTAGTACAACGTCAGTTCCATCTTGCTAACTAATGTCAACGTGAAATAGTTTGAAAACTAGCATAGCCTGCCTTATTTCCCAGATCAGGTAGGGTTCATACCGGGATGACAGGCAAGGGGCAATGTTTTCTAACTGTTGCATCTTCACAAAACCACAAAATCCCATAAGACTGCTTCAGTTTTATTGTTGCTGGATATAAATATGATCCTTTAATAGCCATTCTTGGGATTATCTAGTCTTCATCCTTATCAAATGAGCTTTGGAAATAATTTATTTGTCTAGATTCGAGCACTATAGGATGACCCAAGGGCTTTCATTAAATAACTGGGTTTTAGATTGGAAACCTTTTCTATCAAAAAAGGGACAAGGCAGGCCCTCTTTGTGCTGTTCATTTACTCGTTTTTTTTCTTCACCAACCCCCTAACATTACTGTGATAGAAATAGCAGACTGTCCCCACAATCTGTGCATAGGGGGGTAGCAGAATGTCCCAACAGGGAAGAATCTACACTTCTTCCCTGTTGGGACATTCTGCTACCCCATATGCAGCTTCTAGTATTCAAGCATATCTGTAATACACACTTAAACCCCAGAGATTATTTCAACTATCTATCCATTGATTGTCTTATCGTGTTCCCCCTCAGCACTTAAACATACTACCAACTGGGAACTACATTTAGAGTCTCCTATCTCTCAGGAACACTGGCAGGACATCTGGTCCAACATTTCTAAAAGCTCCAAATTACAAGCTGATAACACCTTGGCACTTTGTACCCTTCCACCTTTAGCGAGCAATACATGTGTTTCCCTCCTGATAGTTTAGGGGGTTCGGTGACAGCATGTCCAGACATATCTGGTGGGACTACCCGAACAGACAACATTTGTGTTCCTGCACCTACCAGATAATCTACACTGTTCTAAATACAGCTCTACGGAAAAATCTGTGGAAGAAACCAGTTGAATAAGAAACCAGCTGACTAATAAATCAGAATTCTGTTTACTTACTCATATTTTTACCACCCCAAAACACACTATAACTAGGTCCTGGAGAAAACCAAATATCCCATTTGAGGAGACTAAATCTTAATTTATGCATGATGTTTGAGAACATGAGGTTCACTGTAGATGACAGATTATTTATATTTCAGAAATTTTGGACGTTTGTGTACTAAACGCTGCACTTTTTTCCACCTCCCTCCCTTCCCCCACCTACCCATCCCCCTTTATTCTGTCTACTGGTTTTTGCTAGATACTGTAACTGTCCTGCCCTGTGGTTGCCTGCCACAGAGGCTACATCCCTCTCAAGTAATCCTGTCCCTAACTCCCAGTTCCAGAATGAGATATCTCTGGGATTGGCATTTCTAGTGCACATTCTGAATACTGAAACATACTTGACCTGTATTTGTATATTGAACGATAGCCTTGTTAAGCCATCTATTAACCACGTTATTTTGAGCAGAATTAATTTGTTGAAAACGTAATAAATACTATTGGAACAGAAAACGATCTGTTAAATTCTAATCACCTTAAAGTGGACCTAAATATAAAAAAGTGAAGACTTTCTATCTTATATGGAACACCTAGAAATGACTATTGTGCCTATGCTGTACCTTTTGTCTAGAATGCCTCCTGAAAAACAGCAAAGCACTTCCTGTGCGTAGGCCCTCCTTTTCTTTAGCCTCATAGTTGTATATCTAAAGGAGTCCAAATTTGCAAGATCATCACATCTTGTTTTCTATCTTTTTATTATGGAAATGGCCATCTTGGTGGCAGAGCAGGGCTTTGCATCCTCATTTCAGATCTGTCCCCCATCCCAATGACTGGTGATCGGACTGATAGAAGAATAGGCAGCAGGAGGGGAAGGAAGCACATATCCACAGAATGGAAGTAGGCTGGTCCTGTGAATCTGCTGAGGTAGGACAGCACTGGAGAGGATTTAAGCATTGCAGCCAAAATTCTATTTTTCCTTGTGCTGGACTTGCAATGAAGAAAATATAATAGGCTTTTAAGTAAACATTGGCTTTTTGAATGTTAAATTTATCTAAAAAGGTTTAGGTGGCCCTTACTAATCACAATTCTTTTGGCCGCATCACATAGACACCAAGCAATACACTGTTGGAATGGGGAGGGGGAATTCCCAGACTCCCCAATGCCCAAGAGTTTTGCCATTTTGGGGACTTTGGCTGTGCTGTGGGAATGCTTACCGTACTAAAAAAGGAACAACCTTGGTACCACAATATATGAAAAACTGATGGGTGATTCAGATTTGGTTGTATGGACCTTTAACAGAGATCAGTGTTCACACACTATAAATTTTATAAGCAATAAAACCCTAACATTTCTTAGCCAAATACCAAAATGTACCATCATAGACAGGGTTGTTTGTTTTACATGTTTTCTAAAGTTAAGGGCCAGAACAAGTCTTTAAAAGGAAGCAGACCTTGCCTTTTACCATTCCAAGGCAGTTGAAACATTAGGAAAGAAACATTCCTAATGCTAATTAGATGTTATGACATTTATAAAATGGAACTTCATTATTAATTGTTATAGGAGTCCAAATAATTATCAACAGGTTAAAAAAAACCTACAAAAACAAGGTATCCTAGCATGTACGACGGATGTTGTTTTCAAATAACATTCCTAAACTGCTATGCTCAAAACGTGTCTCAAGGGAAGGCTATTAGCAAAAATGTGAAAGAAAAGCCAACTCACGTGATTTTTTGTAGCTCATTCACATTACTAAAATGGATAGGGATAAAATTGCGAACCAGATGAAACAAATGGCTCCCTATACTGTAGTATAATCTACATGATTGGCATTCAGTAGCATAATATTGCACTGCTTTGAAATGCTCTCAAAATCAACTCCTCTGACCAATGACACTGGTCCCATTTTGTCCTTGGACTAAGGACTGAGGCATTGTGCACTTGCTTTTGTATAAACCTGATTTTGTACTACTATGACCTGTTACAGTCTCCAGATGATTAAACCCCTGTGTGGGCAACTTTGTTATCCATTATTACAAAATCCCAATGAAAGCGAGTGAAATATAAAAAACATACCTATTGTCTAACGGACACTCCCAAAGAACCCTGTGCTTGTAAGAAAAAATACTCCTCTCCAATTTTTGAACTGCCAAAAACTCCTTCATTAGAAAAATTCCTGAATGTTTCTTTAGAAACTGTCACATCCAGGATTGTCAATCTTCTCTGACCTTTGCAGCAATCAATGGTTCCTCCTGCTAATTCCCACATCAATCCTGTGTCTTTTTCTGTGCAGACTTCAGCAAACGATTTGGTCTTTCATGCCAAGAATATTCAACATTTTCTTTACAGAGAAAGCATTTATTGGAAGATTTAATTAGGCGACAAGGTGGTTTTAAGAAGACACTCTTACTTAGCCTATCTGGGGCAATTGGATAGTGCTTGCACATACCCAAACAATAGTGCTGCGCTGCCCCATTCTTGGGGGGGGCAGTGCAGCACGATTCTTGGGGAGTTTTATCGCTGTTTGAACACATCGATGTGGGAACACATTTAGGTGCTTGCAGCAGCTGATCATTTCTTTTTGGCAGCACATGAGTATTAGTGTTTGCACATAGCTCAACCTCTAAGCATGTGTGGTTATTAAGCCATGCTCCATTGCCAATTACCTGCACTGTCCTTGTTCTTGTAGGAAAGGGGTTACATAGTCTGGCTGAAAAAGACAAAAGTCCATCCAGTTCAACCATAAAAAAAAAAAAAAAGTTATAATCCTATACCCACAGTTGATCCAGAGGAAGGCAAAAAAAAAAAACCCAGCAAAGCACGATCTAATTTGCTCCTCCAGGGAAAAAAAATTCCTTCCTGATCCCCCAAGAGGCAATCGCATATTCCCTGGATCAACTTTACCTATAAATGTTAGTATCCAGTTATATTCTGTGGGTGGCAGTCTTCTGCTGCTTCCATTCCCCATGTGTCTGAAGTGTGGGCTGCCGGCTTGTGCTCATAGCCGAGACGTGATGACAGGCTGGACTGGTTCCTCATCGATCCTGCCAATGCCTGCTGCACTGGGAGGGATTAAATAGCTGAATCTCACCTAGATGGTAAGAATACTAATCAGCTGTTCATTAATAAAAATTACCAACACTTACAGTCACGTCCATAAATATTGGGACATCGACACAATTCTAACATTTTTGGCTCTATACACCACCACAATGGATTTGAAATGAAACAAACAAGTTGTGCTTTAACTGCAGACTGTCAGCTTTAATTTGAGGTTATTTACACCCAAATCAGGTGAACGGTGTAGGAATTACAACAGTTTGCATATGTGCCTCCCACTTGTTAAAAGGACCAAAAGTAATGGGACAATTGGCTTCTCAGCTGTTCCAAGGCCAGGTGTGTGTTATTCCCTCATTATCCCAATTACAATGAGCAGATAAAAGGTCCAGAGTTCATTTCAAGTGTGCTATTTGCATTTGGAATCTGTTGCTGTCAACTCTCAAGATGAGATCCAAAGAGCTGTCACTATCAGTGAAGCAAGGCATCACTAGGCTGAAAAAACAAAACAAACCCATCAGAGAGATAGCAAAAACATTAGGCGTGGCCAAAACAACTGTTTGGAACATTCTTAAAAAGAAGGAACGCACCGGTGAGCTCAGCAACACCAAAAGACCCGGAAGACCACGGAAAACAACTGTGGTGTATGACCGAAGAATTATTTCTCTGGTGAAGAAAACACCCTTCACAACAGTTGGCCAGATCAAGAACACTCTCCAGGAGGTAGGTGTATGTGTGTCAAAGTCACCAATCAAGAGAAGACTTCACCAGAGTGAATACAGAGGGTTCACCACAAGATGTAAACCATTGGTGAGCCTCAAAAACAGGAAGGCCAGATTAGAGTTTGCCAAACGACATCTAAAAAAGCCTTCACAGTTCTGGAACAACATCCTATGGACAGATGAGACCGAGATCAACTTGTACCAGAGTGATGGGAAGAGAAGAGTATGGAGAAGGAAAGGAACTGCTCATGATCCTAAGCATAGCACCTCATCAGTGAAGCATGGTGGTGGTAGTGTCATGGCGTGGGCATGTATGGCTGCCAATGGAACTGCTTCTCTTGTATTTATTGATGATGTGACTGCTGACAAAAGCAGCAGGATGAATTCTGAAGTGTTTCGGGCAATATTATCTGCTCATATTCAGCCAAATGCTTCACAACTCATTGGACGCTTCACAGTGCAGATGGACAATGACCCAAAGCAGACTGCAAAAGCAATGAAAGAGTTTTTTTAAGGGAAAGAAGTGGAATGTTATGCAATGGCCAAGTCAATCACCTGACCTGAATCCGATTGAGCATGCATTTCACTTGCTGAAGGCAAAACTGAAGGGAAAAATGCCCCAAGAACAAGCAGCAACTGAAGACAGTTGCAGTAGAGGCCTGGCAGAGCATCACCAGGGATGAAACCCAGCGTCTGGTGATGTCTATGCGTTCCAGACTTCAGGCTGTAATTGACTGCAAAGGATTTGCAACCAAGTATTAAAAAGTGAAAGTTTGATTTATGATTATTATTCTGTCCCATTACTTTTGGTCCCTTAATAAGTGGGAGGCAGATATGCAAACTGTTGTAATTCCTACACCGTTCACCTGATTTGGATGTAAATACCCTCAAATTAAAGCTGACAGTCTGCAGTTAAAGCACATCTTGTTCGTTTCATTTCAAATCCATTGTGGTGGTGTATAGAGCCAAAAATGTTAGAATTGTGTCGATGCCCCAATATTTATGGACCTGACTATGTCAAATTGCTCAAAATTTGGAGCCTATGGCTTGAATGCCGACACCAAACAATATTCTTGGCAGGCCTGGAAGCTGTATAAGAGGCCTTCTGGTGGACCAGATACCCCCTGTATCACACTCCCATAACCCTTTCCCTGGTCTCCCTTTCCTCCTCCAAACTTTCTCCCAACCGTTCCCCATTTCCCTCTTTTTTTTTTTTTTTTCTTTTCGCTCTCTCTCTTCCTGGCATCTCTCTTATTCTTGGAAGTCAGTTCTTCAATGAAAAATTGAAGTTGTGTTAGACACCAAGGTCAATTTGCTGTATTGGCCCTGTGTCCACCATGTTTTCTCATGGTTTTGCAACACTGACCATATGTTAATGATGATACCTTGTGATTTGTATTACTTTTGATATGATCAATATTCTGTTGATATCTTGGTTGCTTAGCTTTTTCGCATCTACCTGTATACTATATTTGTACAGCTTTCTAAAATAAAGCATATTGAAAAGGAAGGGATTAAATGGTCATGTGGTCACTGAGTCACTTCCCTTTTTCACATACATAAGAGTGGTCACAAAACTGCTGCTATGATGCTAGCACTGGAGCAGAACCCAAATTAGCGAATGCCTTGTATTAAATCAGAAAAAAATACAGGCTTTCTCTGAAAGGTGCCAGTAGCAAGTGGGTGACCCCCTGTGGTTAATTACAGATGGGCTGCCATTTGGCTCTAGACTCAGAAGACTGCTGCAAATTACTGTAGTAGCGGAGACTACTACAGTAAGTGGCAGCTTACACAGGGATCAGTCAGGTATGAGGCATACATACCATACATATCTTGGTCCTAGCTGCACCAATGTAACTATGCTATAAAAATCATCAAAAATAGTAGTGTAAACCAAATAATTTTAAATAGCAAAAAGAGTTGAAGTTGCATGATGCAAACTACCAAAGTAGATACTGAACACCCAAGCGGTATAGCTCATATGTAAAATAAAATTTTTATTAATCCCATGTTGGGAAAAAAAGAGTAATATCCGTAGATGGTGACGCATACAATCACTGAACACATATTAAAAAACAATGAAAAGATAAGAAATTGCAACATTAATATATTTCAGTGGTAATCAGTTTAGACTGGTTAAAGGGTTATAAGCAGCGCTGAAACGATTCATGTAAGACTGTATTTGACCATGTAAACCATAGCCCTGTATAATAAGCATAATATCTATACATGTAGATTGATAGAAAAATGCAATAAATATGGCTAGGCATATATTATGATATATAAATACTTCCAATGCGTGGGAACATCAAAAATAGGATGCAGGTAGAAAAAATAGTAGTGGGATGCAATGGAATAAATTCATGGAATTATACAGTGTTGAAATGATTCATACTGTCCCATGTTCTTTCAAAACTTGAATACTGTGTGGTATAAATCATGAAGTATCCTGGAAATGTGTATATTACCCCATATGGATGTTCCTCCAATTAAGCCAAGTAGAGGATGTAAAGTACAGCTGAGAGACAGTTGAAAGACTTCAGGTGAGGAGTGCAATAGCATATAATGATGGTTTGTAGTACACACTCACCACCGTCATATTAGCCGAGAGCCGGGCTGATGCTATAAAATCATGCCTAGAGTTTAGCTTTAATAAAAAGTGAAGATTTGACAAGACTGAAAATGGCTTTCAATGCTACATTGGCGTGTAAGTGATTATATTAGATTTTAAATTAATGGGTTTACACCTCTTTTAATGGCTAGAATGTATTCCTTCCTCCCTTCTAGTGTGGATGTCTTTGCTCAAGGGCCTGATGGAAAGGTGAAAATTCTACCATTCTACATATGAACAATATTGCCAGAAAAGGATTATGGCCAATTTTGCTCAATTTTTAATCACTTAGGACAGGGGTGTCAAACTGGCAGCCCTCCAGCTGTTGTGAAACTACAAGACCCATCATGCCTCTGCCTTTGGGTGTCATGCTTGTAACTGTCAATCTTGCAATGCCTCATGGGAGTTGTAGTTTGGCAACAGCTGGAGGGCCGCCAGTTTTACACCCGTGACTTAGGAAGAAAATTAAATACTTGGTCAAGTTTTTCATTTTTGTCTATAACTCAGATGGGAAATCTCACCTCACTTTCTGTCCTTGTAACAGCAGGACACAGAATGAGGGAAAACGGTGTCACCGGGACAGGAAGACACAGGCAAAAATATTATCCTGACTGAGATTCTGACTCTATCCTATTATACTGAATATAAAATGTGTTTTGTTGCAGTATATTTCCACACTTGAGAGTTTTCTCATCATTTCCTGTTCTGCAAGGAAGTGATGAGAAATTGCTCCAGTATCGACACAGACCACAAATAAACACCTGACAGACATTCTGTACCTTTCCCATATTGAAGAAATAAATAAAACTTTTCCTGGAGTTGACATTAAACTTTTTTCAATTTAAATTTTATATTCAGGATTTTATGAAATAAAAATTAGAAACTACAATAAGGCTTTTAAAAAATAAGCAGCTTAATAATTGCCATATGAAGATAGAGTAGTGTGATACAGAAATTGTATAATAAACCTGAACTCATAAAGTGAAAATTTGCCATCTTATAATGGACATCTAGAGCAGTAAAAATGTACCTAGGTAGTTCTCTGACAAATGTAACTTTTGCCTTTGCCTCTCTTTTTTTTTTTTTTTTTTTTAAGTGTACTTCATGTGCCTAGGTATTTTTATTCGGTATCCTTATTTAAGGCATTGCTGCCTCTGATTGCTAGTCTCGCCAGATTTGTAAGGAGATTTGATGTCACTACTGTGCTGTTCACTGTTCTCCTTGCTGGAGAGGAAGCTGTACCTGAGGATCTGCAGTGCAAGGAACTCCCTGCTTCCGATTCATTCTGTAGATCTGAGCTTCCTCCACTACTCATGCTCCTTCTTGATCATTCCTTGATGAACAGCTCTGATATGATAGAGTGGCGCTTAGCCTCTACAAGACCTCCATATGGAAACAGTGAAGATTACGGCATCATATGTCAGTAATGGAGGTGGGATCATCAAGGAGCCTACAGGAAATACTGGTAAACAGTCCTTTGCACTCTGCTTGCCTTTTTTGTGCATAGCTTCAACTCTACAAGTCCTCTTTAAAGTGGAATGACACTGCATCTAAGCAGCAACAAACCAAAAATGATATTTAATTAATTTTTAATATTCAAAGCAAACTTACTCATCCATCCCTGTCCGCATGCTTTATTTTGCGGAGAAATCATTTTGAAAAACACCCCCTGGTATTTCTGGCAGTGATCATCTTGAGCAAAGGCAGATGATTTATTTATCATTTACAGTGCCTTCAAAAAGTATTCATACCCCTTGAAATTTTCCACATTTTGATATGTTACAACCAAAAATGTAAATATATTTTATTGGGATTTTATGTGATAGACCAACACAAAGTAGCACATAATTGTAAAATGGAAGGAAAATGATAAATAGTTTTACAATTTTTTTACAAATAAATACATAAAAAGTGTGGTGTGCATTCGTATTCAGCCCCCCCCCCCCCCCCGGAATCAATACTTTGTAGGATCACCTTTCGCTGCAATTCCAGCTGCAAGTCTTTTTGGGGATGTCACTACCAGCTTTGCACATCTAGAGTGACATTTTTGCCCATTCTTCTTTGTTAAATAGCTGAAGCTGTTAGGACTTCACAGAACAGCTGTATTTATACTGAGATTAAATTACACACAGATGGATACGATTTACTAATTAGGTGACTTCTGAAGGCAATTGATTCCACTAGATTTTAGTTAGGGGTATCAGAGTAAAGGGGGCTGAATACAAATGCATGCCACACTTCAGATATTTATTTGTAAAAAATTGTGAAAACCATTTATCATTTTCCTTCCACTTCACAATTATGTGCCACTTTGTGTTGGTCTATCACATAAAATCCCAATAAAATACATTTAGGTTTTTGGTTGTAACATGACAAAATGTGGGAAATTTCAAGAGGTAGGAATACTTTTGGATACTACAGGAAGGCACTGTACTTCCTGGAATCCATCTGCCCTTAGCTTAGGCATAGGCTGAGCCAGGGGCGGACTGACCATTTGGAAACTCGGGCACTGCCCGAGGGCCCGGGGTCAGTAGGGGGCCCCATGAGATGCCCCTGGTACCTTTTTTCATAGGCTTTTTTGAGTTTGGGCAAGGACAAAGGGGCCCCATGATCCCCTATTGCCCGGGGGCCCCATGAGTTGTCAGTCCACCCCTGGGCTGAGCTAAGAACTCTCCCTCCTCTCCTGAAGACTGCTGGGATGTGTGACATTATTCGCCTATGCATGGAAACCAGAAAGTAACTGAAGAAATGTAAAAAAAATAAATACATTTTAAAACAAGAAAATATTATGTACTTCCCTATCTATTTACTAATGTTAGCAGCATAAGGGTTAAACATAGTCCATGTTGATTGAGAGAGTGAAGTTCCCTTTAAGTGTTTCTTTGTAATAACATTACAAAAGTGGACTATCCTAGGTTCATGTATAACAAAATTACAAAAAGACTGCAAAAAATTCTGAAAGCAATGCCAGTGTTCTATATAAATAGCTCTCCTCTGGATATGAACGGTTTCTAACTATGTAGCAAGAAACGATTACTGAGACAGAGTCGTGAGTTCATACAAATCCAAAAGAGGAACATCAATCTAGAAAACTGGAACAAGCTCACATTGCAAACATAAGGCAATGCCTTTCAGCTGTTGTGATGACGGCTTGCTAATTAATCATACTGAAGAGAAACTACATTTGGTCTTGAACAAGCCCCTATAGACAAGTGATGTGGGACCTGAAAACAAATCCTCACCTCTGCGGAGAAGAGTTTAATCAGTCCATGTCAGCGACTACAAAGCACTGGAGAACAACAAAATGATGACGAAGAAGATAACCCTGAGCCTTTAGTAGAAAACAAACTTCTACTAACACGGTTTATTCAATTTAACCACTTGCCCTCCTGAGCATTTACCCCCCCCCCTTCGTGACCAGGCCATTGCTTGCGTTACGGCGCTGTGTTACTTTAACAGACAATTGCGTGGTGTAAAAAAATAAATAAATAAATGGCCTACAATTTTGAGAAAAAAAAAAACAATATTTTGGACTTTTTGCTATTAAACATATCCAGTAAAAAAATCTAAAAAAAAAATAAATTTAGGCCAAAAGGTATTCTGCCACATGTCTTTGATAAAAAAAAAAAATCCAAATACGTGTGAATTAATTGCTTTACGTGAAGGTTTAGGATTTACAAATGGCGGTATAGATACTAGAATTTTTTTTTTTCAAATTGTTACTAGTAATGGCGGGGATCAGTGACTTATAGCGGGACTGCGGCGGGCATTCTGGCACTGGGGAGAACTGACTTGGTGTCACTGTGGATGTCAATACAGCTAAAAAAAAGCACTGACACTGTACTAAGGGCACTGGGAAGGAAGGGGTTAACATGTGGGGCGATCAAAGGGTTAACTGTGTGCTGTTTTACGTGTGTTTGTGCTTCACTGTAATCACACTGCTTTGGATGGCTGTGCTGTGCACAGCCATCCAAAGCAGTGCGCACAAGCTGACAGGGAGAAATGTATTGTTTACATACAGTTCTCCTCCCTGTCGGAGATGCTCGGCAATCACCAGCTGGGACCCGGCAATTGACAACAGCAGCTGCGAATTGCGCACCCATGCCACCCTGTAGCAGTATATCTGTTATAAGTCGGACGGGAAGCGGTTAAAGCAAATTTCTACTTAAAGTGATATTAAACCCTTAGCAGTTGTAAACACTTTCAACAGCTGATTTAATTACTTACTGGGTATGCGACTTCTTTATCTTTTAAACAATGCCAATGCTCCAGTTTAAAATGGTGCCATGACCACAGCCCCAGCTTTCTGGTTTCAGGGTGGCTCCTTTCTCTTGCAGCATCCTATGGGGTCATCCTTGCATACATGGACTACAGCTAAATCTTCCTACGTTTTGTGCATCAATAGAAACACACAGCCCCATAGCCTAGGATGGTAGGGCACTCTCCCTTCTCCTGCCTCCTCTGAGCTATCAGACTGGCTTGAGGCTGCATTGTCCACTGTTAACACTTTCCTGTGAAGACTGAAGTTCAGGGAAGCCAGCAGGATTGAAAGCGTTGGGGAAAGAACTGTAACAAATAGTTTACTGGAGAAACCATTCATTTCATTGTGTGCAGTGTGTTAAGCTAAAAAAAACTCCTAAGGTTTTTCTTAGTACTTTAAGGCTCCATGCACACTATTTTAAGCTACAAAAAATGCTGCATAAAAACGCTGGTAACCACTTTTGTTTGGTAGCATTTTAGCACATTGCTCCCAACTGTCCCTAAATTTTGAGGGACTGTCCCTCATTTGGAACAAAGTCTTTCTTGTCCCTCTTTCCTCCTCATTTTGGTCTGATCTATATAGTTGTATATAAAATACAGGCATACCTTGGTTTAAGAACACCTCGGTTAACGTAATTTCGGTTTACGAATGAAAATCCATTGAAAACAATGGCTTGGTTTACTCATTTTTTTTCGCAATATGAACGGATTAATTGGTTTTCAATGCATTTACACATTTTTTTTTAAATCATGTCCCTGTACAGTACTATGCCTTTAAAGTGCACTTTATAAAGAGTTGTGAACAGATAAACCTTTTGACTTTTTTCTGACATCCGGAACGGATTAATTGGTTTTCAACGCATTTACAAATTAATTTTTAATCATGTCCCTGTACAGTATTTATGTCTTTAAAGTGCACTTAATAAAGAGTTTTGAACAGATAAAAGACTTTTTTTTTTCTTTTTTCTGACCTCCGGAATGGATTAATTGGTTTTCAATGCATTCCTATGGGAAACCGCTTTTCGGTTTACAAATTTTTCGCAATACGAAAAGTCCTGCGGAATGAATTAAATTTGTAAACAGAGGTACGCCTGTACATTATTTATCAGAAATTGCAACATTTGTAAATTTCAAAAGCCAATATAAAGGAATAGTAGTGGTAATGAAAAAATAACTTGTGGGGCAACTTTTATAGAATTTTATAGAATATAGAATTCTCACTTGGGGGGGCCTGTCAGGGGTGTGTGTCTAATGCTTACATACTTTTGCTAATAGGTGTCCCTCATTACCATCTCAGAATGTTGGGAGGTACGTTAGCAGCATTCAGGGGCGTTAGCGTTTTATTAGCATTTTTACAGGACATGTAGAGGGAAAAAAAAGCTAGAAAAAAAAGCGGTTAGGAGCTTTTTAGTAGCGTTAAACTTTTTTTTTCTGGTGGAAAATTGATCTAAAAAACTTCTACAAAAACAATTTTTCTTCTGTTCCTAGGCAGTGAAGCTCAAAAAATGCTACTAGCCTAAAGTAGTGTTCATGAACAGATAGGATAACACTATTTAGCTTCTAGGAGCAGAAAAAAAAATGCTAACAGTGTGCTGTTATTACAATAAACGCTAGTGTGCATGGAGCCTAAAGCTGAACTCTGACAAAAAAAAAGAAAAGGCCATTTGCTGTGTAAACATAAATGCCTGCCCCGTGTTTAACCGCTGCGCCATTTGGTAAAACTGTTACTTTCATTCAGCCCCCACAGTACAGTATTTACCAAACATCTGGCGCCAAGTCATTCCAGCTGTAGTACACTTATCATAGCAGGTCACACATTGTACACCTCCTCTATATATATAAAAAAAAAAAAGCCTTGTATTCTTTTCACAGATTACAAGACCTTCTGTGATTGGAGAAGGGGAGATTGTGACATCCATCTACCCCTCCTCCAGTCACAATGTAGCAGCAGCCAAATTTGGAACAGGCATTGATTTATTTTTACACAGCAAATAGCTCCAAATTGAAAATAAAAACCCAATGATGCCTAATGCAGACAACACATCTAAGGACTGGTAAACTGCAATATGTTACATTTTTTGGGGGGGTTTAGATGTGCTTTCATCCTCTGACTTTTCCAGTGACTCGACTGGCTATGGACTGAGCCAGTCAAACAAGTGTTTTGCAATTCCTATTGGAAACATACTGTTTAGAAAAGCTCCAATTGGCTGCCCACTGTTCCAATACCCAAAAGATCTGACTTTGAATAATCTAGTGGTCCGAATATACTGGTTGGGTTACGGGTTATCCAATCTTTGTCAATGTTTTACTACTCTAAATCAGGTACAGTCTGGTAACGTGCTATGGTGGTAACATTAGAATGCAAGCTCCTTTGGTCCTAACCATAATCTCTGGGAATCCTTATTACATAAGCCGATCCTGTCTCTTTCTAAAGCCCACAGGAAGCTGGAGGGATTTGTTATCCTGGGAGCCCATCAGACACTGGCCAGAGCCTGGTGACAACTGTTTCTTAATTGCACTGAAATTAAGTGGAGGCTCATGGGTACCATGGTTCATGAGAAACCCACCTTTATACTCACTGATACCCACGCCAAATTTTTGAAGGTTTGGGACCCATGGATAACCTACAATGATCACCCATATCTGGATCACACTCTACTTTCCATACGATTACTTGCATGGCTCACTACTGCTATACTTGGTTAACTGGACCCCACAGAACCCTCCCTATCCTATCAAACTCCTCCTTTCCACCCCCAGACTAGCTTTCTTTCCTCTCTCTCCCCCTGTAGCCTTTTTGCAATGACCTCTTACTCTATAAGTCTCTATAAACAGCTCATCCACTCCCTCATCATATCACGACTCGACTGCAACTCCCTCCTCACTGGCCTGCCTCGCCGCTGGCTATCCCCGCTTCAGTCGATCCTGAATACGGCTGCCAGACTCATCCACCTTACTAACCATTCTGTATCCGCCTCCCCCCTCTGCCAATCCGTTCACTGGCTTCCGATTGCGCAACGGATCAAATTCAAAATCGTACCGCCCAGCACGCACACTCCGCTCGTCACAAGACCTCCTTCTCTCTAGTTCCCTGATCTCCTCCTCCCATGCCCGCCTCCAGGACTTCTCCAGGGTGTCACCCATCCTCTGGAACTCCCTGCCCCAACCCATCAGATTATCACCTACTCTCCTCTCCTTTAGGCGCACCCTGAAAACCCATCTCTTCAGGGAAGCCTACCCCACCCCCTGCTAACTTGCTGACCTCCTCCACTCTTCCTACCACTCCATCCCCCACAGCTATCTCCTCCTGTGCCACCACCCCCTCCCTCCTAGATTGTAAGCTCGAAAGAGCAGGGCCCTCGATCCCCTCATGTTTTGCATTGTATTGGTATTGTTCTGTCACATGTTCTGTCCCCCTTTGTAATGTACAGCGCTGAGCGAACTATTGGCGCTTTATAAATACTGTATAATAATAATACTAATAATATTCTTTACCTTCCATTTCCCTTCCTTAGATCCTAAGCCCTCAGTCTGAATCCATAGCGCCTTTCACCCCTCTCCCCCTCCACAGAGGCATGTGCCTTTGCCGGCATGGAACATCGCTACCGGCATGTTCTGTAGGTTTACCTCCTCAATGACAATGTATAATCATCCATACAAGTTTTGTTAAGAGTGGAAATGGATTAGAACAACTGCCAGAATTTTATTGCAGACTTTGCTCCACTTAGGGAGATTTACCCTCTCTATTTTGTCTTGTTTACCATAATTGAAAGTAAAAGAAAATCCCAAATTTTGGGTTGTCCTCAGAACAGTAAGAGATGGCAAATCTTCCAATGGGGACACTAGTTTTGGTGACCTGGGGGTCCCCAAGGAATTCCCTTAATTTGCAGGGATTTCCTCTCACTCCCTGTTTAGCTATGGGACAGGAAGTAAAGGGAAATCTCCCCAATGGGACACAGATTGCAGAGAAAAAAAATCTGACATGGGTAATAACCCTCTATCCAAAATGAAAAAAAGTAGTTGCCTATAGTTTTACTTTAAAAGGTAAAGAAACAATCCTGCAGTCCTCTGTATATAGATTGTGATTGATGTACTGTAGACACATTGTGCAATTATTTTTGTTTTGGCGAGCCAACTTTACATTAAGGAAAAATTTCTGTTTGGCTTTCGGATGCTAAATATTACTTTGGGGTTACTATGACAACATAATGCTGCAGCTGCAGGTTATCATTATCTCCAGCTAAGTTGAACATTTCATGTAAAGCCAAGCAGTCCTCACATTTCTATCATCGCTTAATCACTTGCATGAGTTCAAAATGTACAGGCTGTATAATGCTTCGACAGGGACTTTGGAATCCAGTTGGAGTAAACTGACTAATCCCTCTCTCGGGGGAATGTCAATAGCTGAAGACGTAACTCTTTCTAATGAAATAATGAAGTGCGTGTCATGGTCTTACCAAGGTGGCGGATGCAGCAGATCTCCCTGATGTGCATCATGTGTTTCTCATTTGGCTCTCTTAATGGAGAACAGGGATAAAGAACAAACATTGGTGATTTCTCACTGAGATGGGAAGTCCCATTGAACTATGCAGATTTTGTCTAAAATGGTTTCAAGCCCAGTTTTACATTTCTGCCCATATTTCTTGCAGTCATCACGTTCAGTGTTCATCTCCATGCAGAGCGGAAAATACCGACTGTTAAGTGATGGCAGTTGATGAAGCCAGAAGGTCAAAGAAATATGAAGAACCAAAGTGTGCTAAACCAACCACAGCTAACCCCCAACAACAGGGAAAATCCTTAAAGTACGAATGGAGTCTACAACACTGATAGGAATCAGCCTATGTCTGTAGCCCTTGTCCTCGTTATTTTCACCCTCAGGCCTGGGAGAATTAAGCTCCAGACACCGAAGTGTGCAAGCTAAATCTCTGAAAGTTTAATGCAAGACAAGAACTGTTATACAGAACTCAGTGGGTGATGCATAATCTTAGGATGACCAATGAAACATTCCACTCTTATCAGTATAGTCACATGAAGAACAGAAACTGCAAATAGCAGGGGTACCATATAAGGTAGTTCTGTTTCTACTGAAATGAACCTAATCTCAGAAAACGAGAGAGAAGTTACAAGCGACAACTAACTGTTCACACATCTAGAAATGGAGGACAGTTAATAAAACCTATCTCCTTACAAACACTACAAAGCAATTTCAGAAAAGCTGCAACCCAAATACAAGCTAAAAGGAGGAGCAGCTGCACGCAGGAACAAATGTATACATTCCTGCACATGTACTTGGCAGTTCCGTGGACTACAAGCAGCTCACAAGGCTGTAACTACTAGGTATGTGTGAAAAATGCGTACTTTAGTTCTGTTGTGCGGCCATGACTCTTTAGGCTTCATGCACACAGGCCGTTAGGAAAAAAAAAAAATCTCCTAGAAGCTGTCCTTCTTGCAGCAGCATTTTTGCTGAAAAACGCCCGACGCTTGTAAAAGTATCTAACGCTTTTACAAGCATTTAGGCGCGTTTACAAGCATCAAGCACTTTGGTGTTAATTCATTTCATTGGCCAGAATGATAATTCATTTCAATGGCCAGTATAAATTAACTCTCAAGTGCTAAACACGCTTAGCGTTTAGACGTGTTTAAGCATGTTTAACCAATTCAATACCGGGCAATTTTACACCTTCCTGCCCAGGCCTTTTTTCACGTTTCAGCGCTCTCACATTTTGAATGACAATTGCGCGGTCATACAACATTGTACCCAAACTAAAATTTTATCATTTTCTTCACACAACTAGAGCTTTCTTTTGGTGGTATTTAATCACCGCCGGGGATTTTATTTTTTGCTAAATTAACAAAAAAAGACCAAAAACTTTGAAAAAAAAACACACGTTTTCTTTGTTTCTGTTATAAAAGTTTACAAATAAATAATTGTTCTTCATAAATTTAGGCCGAGATGTATTCTGCTACATGTCTTTGGTGAAAATAACCCAAATTAGGATGTATTTTTTAGTTTGTAGGAAAGTTATAGAGTTCACAAACTATGGTATAGATCTGAATATTGATCAATCCTGAAGTACTGACAGCCAATCTAATTTCTTGAGGTCCAAGAATGTCAGAACAGTACAGATATCCCCCAAATGACCCCTTTTTGCAGAGTAGACAGTCCGACGTACTTCATAAGAGGCATGGCGAGTTTTTTGAAGTTGTATTTTTTTTGTCATAATTTTTTGGAAAATTAAAAAATTAAAAAAATTATTTTCGCTATTTTTTTTTTTACATACTGTCACCAGTGCAGTACATCATCATATAACTGGCATGGTGGTGAACAGGGACACTGACTGGTGACAGTATGAAAAAAAATATATATATTTTTTTATTTTTATTTTTTTATTATTTTTAATTTTTTATTACTTTTAATTTTTTATTACATTTGTTTTTATTTTTTTAAGATTTTTTTTTATATTTTACTATTACCAAAGTAGTACAATGTTACCATAGTAACATTGTACTACTTTGGGGAAGTGATCAGTATTTTTTTTTTACACAATTTGCTTATAGCAAAGAATTACTTTGCTATAAGCAAGCATTTACCTGAATGACATCGATTCATTCAGGTTTTTTTTTTTTTGTGTGCTTAGCTGTGATTTGGCCACAGCTAATCACATGACATGTGCATGTGACCTGCTGTGACCATTCACAGCTAGGCACTAGTATACAATGGATGGCATTAATGAAGCCATCCATTGTATACAACTTTCATGTGACCTGCTGTGATTGGTCCCAGGTACACGGCCGGTGACAGATTGCGCCGCATCGCGGCTCTGTAACCGCACGAACTGCGCATGTAAGGGAGGACGCCAAATGGCGTACACCCCGAAAAGCTAAAGCATTTTTGCGGCCGCCAAACGGCTATAGGCCGGGCGGCAAATGGTTAAATGCGTTTAGCTGCCTCAGGCATTTTTCATGTCAAAACGCTGCTGCTCCTGGACGCACTGGCCCTGGGTTTTTTTTCCTCCTGGTAAACGTTACTGCTACTAAAAACTTCTAACAGTCTGTGTGTGCATGGACACACAGGATAACCGAGAGCCGTTTCGAAGGAATAAAAACAAAACAAAAAAAAAACAAAAAACCGCCTGACACCCCTAAAAGTGGCTGCAAAAACACCATGTGAGGCCTAAGAATAATGCAGCAAAGCGAGCTTAACAAGGACAAAAAAAACTGCTCTGCTCTTAGCACCCATTCACACATGAGTGTCCTTAGGACTATGCTCAACATGTAGCATTCTTTTTAATTGTCCCTATGCCCAAAAAAAGTGAGTTTTTTGTTTCTCTTTTTTGTATTCAGGCATTTTTGGTCTTCAATGGGAGTGCCTGTAAATGTGAGATTTGCATATCTTTATGCGTTTTCATGACTGAAGAACACTTATTCTCCCCTTGCCCAGCCCAGGAAACTAATTCTTGAAGTCTTTTACACAAAATGCTTGTAAAACACCTGAAAGAAAAATGTTTCAAAATCACCAGGAATACGCTCTGCTGAGGTGTGAATTCAAGCTTATGTATAGAAGTGTAAAAGGAAGCTTCTGCTGATCTGCCCTAACAAGAACACAGATTTAAAACACACATAAGTAGAACATGCTTGACTGGATACACATACATTCATGTGAAACAGTAAGTATACCTCCTGAAATTTGTTGATATTTTTCTCATATTTGAACAGGCAAACATTAGATTTCCATTCAAATATGCCCACAGATATAGGCGATATACTTGAACAAATAATACATCAAACTGACTCAGCATATTCATTTCATGATCTAAATCAGGGGTCTCCAAACTTTTTAAACATAGCGTCACTTTACTGTCCTTCAGGCTTTAAGAGGGCCGGACTCTGGCCAGTGGGAGTAGAAAATGCTCAGGATTAGTGGAACAATAGTGCCTCATGAATAAATAAGTGGGAGGAATAGTGCCCCATTGGTGGTATCAGTGGGAGGAATAGTGCCCCCTTGTTCGTATTAGTGCAAAGAATGGCACCCTATTGTTGGTATTTAAGGGAGGAATGGTGCCCCATAATTAATGTCAGTGGAAGGAATGTTATCCCATCACTGGTGTCAGTGGCAGGAATGGTACCCCATTATTACTGTTGGTGGTAGGAATGATGTCCCATCATTGTTCTCAGTAGGAAGAATAGTGCTCCATCATTCTGAAGCACCCTCAACTTTTAGGTGCTAAAAGTGAGGCAAATGTAAGTTTTTTGGCACTGCTGTTAGCAGTGGAGACAAATTTGTTTTTTGCCAACTCTGAGCTCTGAAGCTGCAGGCTTGCCTGTCTCCCCGTACTTCCAGAACTCTCTGGAAACATAGTGAGCAGGAGAGGGCCGAGTCTGAGCTGGCCCTATATATAGACTCAGACAATCCCTGGTCAAGTAGAGTGACCAGCAGTGGGTTGAGAGCAATATATAAGAGTGAGAGCAGGGAGTAGCAGGGTCCTTTGCCTGCTGGAGGTTGACCCAGCCTGGAAGTGCTGCCAAACCTTCCAAGGCTTAGAAGAGACCTAAAGGAGTTCCAGATGACTCTAG